>NC_136947.1:18448629-18572891 GCF_949987615.1 Pollachius pollachius | reverse complement strand
GGTGGTTTATTTTGGAGAGATTGAAGCTCTTCTCTTCCCTACTGACTTCATGCTATTATTTCACCAGATGACTGACTTCACTTCATCTCTTTCTCTTTCTGTCTCCGTCTCTCTGTTTCTGTGGATCTCTGCCCCTTTCGTTCTCTCTCTCCCTTTTAGTTCTCTCTATCTCTACGTCTCTCTCTCATCAGTTTCACTTTGCGTCATGTGTTGTAGTCACTGTTTGTCTGGCTGCCGTCTGGCTGCAGTCACACAATAGGTGGTTTCTCACTATAATACATTTTGGAAATCCCCTCCCCTTCATCCAGCCACGTGCATGTGCGTGCGTGTGCGCTATTCCCTTGAAAATGTCCTGGCAGCACACGGCATGTTCCACTTGGGAGAGAGAGAGAGAGAGAGAGAGAGGAATCAATTCACCGTCAGTTCAGAATAAAACTCCACTTTCTGTCCGGTACCATGGGCCGGTGGTGTCGTACAGGGTACCTTTGGCCGAGGGCCTATCACGAGACGGGGGGCTAGGCTGTTAGCTCTGGCTATTAGTGTGTGAGCCTGTTAGCACCAGTTCATCACGTTTAGCCAGGCTGCCATTCTCTTTTATTACTGCAGGGGCTGTGAATCTGCCACCTGGATCTGTTCCTCTCTCTCTCTCTCTCTCTCTCTCTCTCTCTCTCTCTCTCTCTCTCTCTCTCTCTCTCTCTCTCTCTCTCTCTCTCTCTCTTTGTGTCTGTCTGTGTGTGTGTGTCTCTCTCTCTCTCTCTCTCTTTGTGTCTCTCTCTGCCTGTGTGTGTCTATCTCTCTCTGTCCCTCTCCATGCCTCTCTGTGTCTCTCTCTCTGTCTCTATCTGTGTGTCTCGCTCTCCCTGTGTGTCTCTCTCTCTGTCTCTATCTGTGTCTCTCTCTCCCTGTGTGTGTCTCTCTCTCCATGCCTCTCTGTCTCTCTCTCTCTGTCTCTCTCCATGCCTCTCTGTGTCTCTCTCTCCACGCCTCTCTGTGTGTCTCTCTCTCTGTGGATAAGGGCCACTCGGTCACTGTGCGCCCTTATGCTGTGTCCTTTAAAGTCTCTCTGCAGCCAGAGGGTAGGGGTGGTGACGTATGGCTACACAGCACAGTGCTGCACCACTCTTCGTGATGCTGTGCATTTCACCAACCTGGCCTTTAATGACACCATTAAAGTGTGTGATATATGCGGCCTCGTCATGCCTTCGCGGATACAACAACACCACCCCGTCCTCATCTTGGTGATTTAGGTGTGTGTGTATTTATAAGTTGTTTATGTGCCCCAAGCCCAGGCTGATATAATTTTTCATTTTAGGCTGCTTGGAATATCCAGTAGAGTTGGGAAAGAGGGGATGAAGGAAGAGGGAAAAAAAAGGTGATGGAAAATGAAAAAAGAGCCGGCGCAAACGAGTGTCACGACAAGGGGATGGTTTCCAAGACTCCGTCCAGTACACCTTGAGTGGAGGACTGAGGGCCACAGAGAGGCTGTTGTGTCAAATGTTCCAACTGTTGGTCTGGAATTCCTAACTGGGCTAACTCGGTGTCTGGGATCACCGCCTGTGTTTGGACATCCCTGGAGAACAAACAAATCTCGGCTAGGTTCAACAAATGCCGAGTCTATTTAGGAACCTGAAAGTACAAATGCGGAACTGTATTGATTATCCAATATCTTGCGTGTGCGTACGCATTTGTCTCTGAGTGCACGTGTGTTTGTGTTTCGCCTGATTGTTGTTTTCACAGTATCCTGGTAACCTAGCAACCAGCTAACAGTTGCAAAAGCAGGAAACTTGGTTTGATTTTGGAAAATAAATCTTGCGTCATGAAAAGCTATTTATGTAGGGCAATCTTGGAGTTATGTAATTTATTTTGTATTTTCCCCCCAGAAATTGCTGTTGTGACCAGCTCTATAAACTGCATCTAAAGTGGATTAAACGTGCCATGGGGAAGCTTTTTTTGTCACACACTTACACACTTACCCACACACATTGGAATTGAACAATGCCCTTCATGCCTTGCCTTTTACTAGGACATGACTCTGCCGATTTGGTTTGACCTACTGCAGGTGCTCCCTCTGTGAGGGAGAGGAAGTGTACACACACACACACACACACACACACACACACACACACACACACACACACACACACACACACACACACACACAAGCACACACACAAGCACACACACAGAGGCCTTGCAGTCTGGTGGTCTTAGTCTATTTCCTTTCTATGAGGTCAATGAGTGTTCATATTTCACTCGTTTGTGTGACACACACACACACCCTGCATAATTGAACATCACGGAATGGTGCTGTGACTCATGGAGACTAAACATTGTGTGTTTGATCCACCTCCTCTCTACGCCTCGTCTTGCCGCTTGTGGCGGGAAAGGCCAACCAGACTTCCCCTGGTCTGAAAGAGGTGTGTGTGTGTGTGTGTGTGTGTGTGTGTGTGTGTGTGTGTGTGTGTGTGTGTGTGTGTGTGTGTGTGTGTGTGTGTGTGTGTGTGCGAGAGAGAGCATTTGTGTGTTCTCAAAGGTCTTGTGCCCCGTCAGAGTTCAGAGCACACTTAAATAAAATACATTCTCCTAGGACCTAGATAGGATCTTTCTTTTGAGCCCAAGATAGGATCTTTTCTCGGAGCTTCGCCAATAATTCACACATAAGCCCCGAACGCTCTCCCTCTCTCCCCCACAACTCTCTCTCTCCCTCCCTCTGTCTCAGTCTGTCTGTCCCACAAACCCGATCCCAGACCGTAGAAAGCGTTTTAGATGATCCGTGGAAGAAAAGCCCAAACTATTTTTCTTTAATGTACATCTTAATGTCTCAGGCTGTCTCTTTGTCCATTCTCTCCCAATGTTCACGGTTTACTCTCCCTTTTCTGTCTCCTTTTATTCCACCCTATTATTTCATCGCAGCTTCTTGTCTGTCTGTGGGATGTGGCTACTACCCTCTCTATGTTCACTTCGCGTTCCATTCTCTCTCTCTCTCTCTCTCTCTGTCTCATGTTCCTCTTCCTAAACCACTCCCACGTGAGCCCACCTGTGATACTCGATATTCATCTCCTACCACTTTAAAGTACCTCCCCTAGTGTGTGTCTGTGTGTGCGCTCAAATGCGACGCCGCCATATGGCAGCGTCGCATGTGAGTGGCATATGGCCGCCCTCAACGGCCGTACCTGTCGGGCCCCAGCCGGACGGGGAAGATGAGGGGATGACGAACGAGTGCAGACGGTCTCTAAACGAGTTGGCGGCAGTTGGCCTTGGGTCTAAGAGTGTGGTGGATGAGAGAGGGAGAGAGAGATGGACGGGGGGAGGGAGAGAGCCAGAGAGAGGATGGTAAACACGACGGTCGCAGATGGTACTGGGGTGTTGTAACTTATAAACAGCCTCCGAAAGCCGAGCCGGGCCGGAGATGCGGGGGGGTCAAGGGTCAAATGGCCCCTTGGCAGAGATGGGTTTGTTCTGGGCAATTGTTGTCCACATACCCTGCCAGCTGACTCCGGCACACATACGCGTACACATACGCATGCGTAAACACATATAGGGCTATACCTCCTCACACATACACACAGTCCGTCTCTAAGTGCTGTTAGCTTGTCCCATACTGAATCATGTTTCTTTGGCTGTCCGTTAGGAAGCGGTAATTGTGGAATCTTCCATGAGACATCCATCCATAAGCACCGTGAAACACTATGAGACTGGTGTGTGTGTGTGTGTGTGTGTGTGTGTGTGTGTGTCTGTGTGTGTGTGTGTGTGTGTGTGTGTGTGTGTGTGTGTTCACATAATGAACTCTGTCGTGCTTAGGATTGAACTCAGTGGTGGTAGGCTGGGTCCTGCCAGCTGCCATGACCTCATTCAGATGGAGAGATGGAGCAAGAGAGAAATGTACCTTGGCCACACAAGCAAAAACACAGCAAGTTAAAACAAGAACTATACTCCAAAAAAAAACGATGATACTCTGTGGAAAGCTGGCAAATGGTATTTCTGGGATCATTTTAATCTCTCTGTGAATAATCTGAAATGCGTATTTTAGTACTTTTAGAATTGTTTATATTCCGTGCATAAAATGTAATACACCCCTTGGTTAGAATATTCAATTAGTGCGTCTACAAAACAGGAAATAAAGTGGATAGTATAGAATACAATCTGTTATCAGGCATCTGCTCTGTTGTTTTGGATAATCTTGGCCCCACGGAGGGGAGACTTGATTTGGTATTCAGGGTTCACATCCCCGTAACGGTTGCAGTGTTGAGGTGTCGTGCTTATCTAGAGCCACAGGGGCCTGTGCCCCCCACCCCCTTATTGTGAAACACTAGAGTTTAATTTAGTTTTAAGTTAAATAAGTTTCAAGAAGACATCAAACCCTAACCGTAACCGTAACCCCAACTGTTTTACTAGCATCAAACCTCACCATAAACAAACACAAATACATGGATTCTCTGCATCCTACCAAATAGATTTTAAACCAATGTTTTCTTATTTAAGAGTTGACGTTATGCTAGCAGCGAGGATACATTCATAAGCATCCCCAGCCCTAATGCATCGTGGTGTTCTGCTCATGTTGGGCGGGGGGCTTTGAGGTGAGCGGGAAATGGATGAGACAGATGGAGAGCAGAGACAGCTCTCTCCCTCCCACCTCCCCGGCTGGCTAGGGGGGGGGAGATTGCCTCGGGTGGGGCTGTCCTCTTTCGCTGTGAACAGGAAGCACCAGATGTCCCTCCTGGAAGACACCACTACATCAGTTAAAATGGGGAATCTCTTTCTTTCTCTCCACCACTCGCTCCCTCTCTTCCCCGGTTTCTCTCTCACTCCTTCTCTTTCCCACTCTCGCCCCTTTCCTGTTCTCTTTCCCCCCCTCCTCTCTCCCTCCCCCCATGTGTGTGGGCTGCATTGATGTGGGACAATGCAGAGTTGCTGTAGCAATTAAATGCCGCAAAGGGGGGCAAATTAAAGGCACCATCACAAATCTTTCACCCCAAACTCACAGAGCTGATCGGAGCAGACGGCTGCTAACAATTTATGCCGGGCTCACCCGGGCTAACTTCCTGCGTTATCGCAGACAGACAGCGTTCGGTTACTTCCTGTTGTCGCATTGCAATACTTGCAGACTCAGACGCATGCTTTGACAAGGAACCAGATTAAAATCACATCAATTAAATGAGAGAGCACCAGCTTTAGAACGAACAAGGTGTTATGTAGCGGATGTGTGCATGTGTGTGCACCCAAGTGCAGCCATGGGTACATAAGTTGGCACACAAGTTGAGTGTGCGTTGGTACATGAGTTGTGTGTGTGTGTGTGAGCTGAGTCAGAGGAAGTATGCCAGGGTGCTGGTGTCTGCTTGAGGCTTGCCTCTCCCCCTTCCTTTGTTCCTGGTGAACACAGCACCTGCCATCATCCATCTTGTTCTCCAAGTCCCTTTTCATCCTCTCTTTGTCCGTGCTCTATTTCTTTCCCTCCATTTTTTTCCCCGCTGTTAATACGATTCCTAAGTGAGGGCAGAGTTCATAACCTCTTCGCTGTGGTTAATTTGTTCGTCTGTCTTCCTCCCCCCCCCCCCCTACTCTTCCGTAGGACGTTCTGTTGCAGCTCCTTCCCACTGGAGCTATTATTGGCATGAGACCAGACGGCCCGCTTCCTGCGTTGTCACTGCCACTTCCTCTCCCTCCGTCCTTCCGCCTGCGTCCCACCAGCTCCGCCCGGCCGCATTGATGAGGTAACGCCAGGGAAGTCCCAGACATCCACCCGCCCAGTCCACCTCCCGCCCCCCCCCCCCCCCCCCCCGCCCTCCTCTCTCCCCTCTGCCCCCTGCCCTCCACCGGGTCCTCCAGTCCGGGGCCATGGGCCAGAAGATCTCCGGGGGCATCAAGTCGGTGGACGGCCGCGGGGAGAGCGGCAGCGGCGTGGGCGGAGGCGGTAGCGGCGGCTCCCCGTCCTACCGGCCCTCGGCTCACCGCCGCCGCCACCCCGAGCTCCGGGGCCCCGACTTCTCCAAGCCCACCCGGCTGGACCTCCTGCTGGACATGCCGTGCGCCGGCCCCGACACGCAGCTGCGCCACGCCTGGAACCCCGACGACCGCTCGCTCAACGTCTTCATCAAGGACGAGGACAAGCTGACCTTCCACCGCCACCCCGTGGCCCAGAGCACCGACTGCATCCGCGGCCGGGTGGGCTACACCCGGGGGCTCCACGTGTGGCGGATCCACTGGCCGGCGCGGCAGCGGGGCACGCACGCCGTGGTGGGCGTGGCCACGGCGGAGGCGCCGCTGCACTCAGTGGGCTACACGGCGCTGGTGGGGTCGGACTGCGAGTCGTGGGGCTGGGACCTGGGCCGCAACCGGCTGTATCACGACAGCAAGAACCGGGCGCACGGCGCGGCGCCCTCCTACCCCTGCTTCCTGGAGCCCGAGGAGGCCTTCTCGCTGCCCGACGGCCTGCTGGTGGTGCTGGACATGGACGAGGGCACGCTGAGCTTCATGGTGGAGGGACACTACCTGGGCGTGGCCTTCAGGGGCCTGAAGGGTCGCAAGCTTTACCCCGTGGTGAGCGCCGTGTGGGGCCACTGCGAGATCACCATGAAGTATGTCAACGGCCTGGATCGTAAGTACCACCGCCGCTCACTTTTATAGCTTCTTCTGCTGTGGGTCCTCTCTGCGTGTATTGAGGTCGGGGGGAACCAAACTGTAAAAAGGAAAAATGGACTATAATACTTCTCTCTGAGTCCTTAAAGAAGTGTAATATATCAATGGTGAAAAAAACAAAAAAGGTTAAATTTAAGTTACAAGCGAGACAAAGAGTCGGTAGACGAACGGGCACTATATTTAAATGAGACTGACGGACAGATGGACGGAAAGGGCAGCTTAACAATATCCCTATTTAAAAAGAGCAGATGGATACTTTAAACGCCGGTTAATGATCTACTCTCCTTAACGGTGAGCGACACCGCCGCTGTCCCCTGGAGGCAAGCGATCCGCAGACAGATTGAGTATGTGACTGTCCCCAAACGACAGCATTCAGCAGAGCAGCGACTTGTCTAAAGCTCATTTCCTCGAGGCCCCTCTCTCTCCCCTTTAATGGTGTCCACAGGGGGGCCCTGTGCACCTAGCCTCAAGCCTGGGGCTATGTGTCCTGGGGCGCTGTGTCCCGGCTCTGCTGCCATGGCTCTCTCCACTCTGGTTGCTCTGCTTGTGGTGCCTCGCCGTGTCCAATCAGCATAAGGACACCCTGTGGAGCCCCCTCATCGATGCCTCACTCGAGGTCCACACTGGGCATTGAAGAAGAGGAGGCTGAGGCTCGGGTCTGTGATAAAACAACAGGGAGGCACGCCGGAGAATACAGGCCAGGTGTTACCATGGAAAAGCACACAATAAAAGTTCTGAAAAGAACAAATACTACCGTTCAAAAGTTTGGGGTCACCCAGACAATTTCCTGTTTTCCATGTTTATTCAACAGTTTTGACCTGTGCTAGCATAATTGCACAAGGGTTTTTCTAATCATCAATTAGCCTTTTAACACGATTAGCTAAACAATGTACCATTAGAACAGAGGAGTGATGGTTGCTGGAAATTGGCCTCTGTACACCTATGTAGATATTCCATTAGGAATCTGCCGTGTCCAGCTCTAGAACAGTCATTTAATACATGAACAATGTCTGGACTGAATACCTGATAATTTCATGTTTTAGAAAAATAAATGAGGACATTTCTAAGTGACCCCAAACTTTTGAACAGTAGTTTTGGTTTAGTGGACAGGGACCATGTACAGAACAGGTTCTATACCAGAGTTAGCTGAATAACTAATTTGCATCTGTGGTCCGTAGTGTATTTGGATTTGTTTTGGGAGCGTTCTGCTCTGATATGGTGCACAAATTGGCCACAGGCTAATTACATAAAGAGTAACAGATCAACGGCTATTCCTATGACTTTGTAAAGATAAAACTGTGAATGAGATTTCTATTGGTGGCACCTTTGGAGGGAAATTGGTCCCACTTCAGCTAGCTGGCTCTGGAGTGCACTGAATCCCATGCAGACTCAGTGTGTGTTCTTTCTCTTTTGTTATGAAGGCAGTCAAAGAAAGTCTTTATCCATTTGATCTGTATACACCAGAAACCAGTTTCAGTTTCCCTTTCCACTCATCAGACTGTGCCATTGATTTCCGCTTTCCTTCAATGCAGACATGTCTCCGGGAGGTGTTCTGAGACACTGTTTATTTAAGGGAGAGAAGACTATCATGAATGCTAATTGGCGAGTCTATCATACCATTTTGTTTGAATATGTCTTGAGATTGGAGGTATTGTTCAAAATGGTTTCAATGCTGGTATGTCTTGTTTAGACTAGGCTATGGCTCTACTCTCATTTCTAAGAACACACACACACACGCCCACACACACTGTGACTCTGTGAAGAGAGCTGAATTTCGTGGAACCTCATGAGTCTTATTTGGTATCACAACAATGCGTGTTTTTGTCCGTTGTTGAGCAGGAAGCCGAAGTCAACCGCATCTTCCTGTGTAGTTTGTTACGTCTGGGACTCGTGGCCCTGCCAACCCCAGCTTCTACTTGGGAGGAACAACCCTGTTTGAAGTTCTCTTACTCTCAAGGTTTACGACAAACCAATGACAACGTGAGCAGCTGTTCTCTGTGTTTTGAAATCTGATACTGGTGTTATGGTTAACAGTTGAGTAGAAGCATAACCATTGCTTTCAGTTTATCATCACCAAATAAATTAGGAGGGGCAGCCTATTCGAAGGCGAAAAGAGGCACTTTTTAAAGCAAGACATAATCTACCACTGTGGTAAACTCTTGGTTTGGTTTAAATGATTACCACAAATCAAATCCAGAAGAACAGCCTGCTTTATCTCCTGACCACCTCACTGTGTGTGTGTGTGTGTGTGTGTGTGTGTGTGTGTGTGTGTGTGTGTGTGTGTGTGTGTGTGTGTGTGTGTGTGTGTTACATTCCTAGCCAGGGCTCTGCTTAAAGCACCTGCCCTTGTTACCTACACGTCAGCCATTTTCTATTGCTGGGCCATCTGTTTCGATTTCACAGAAGAAGAGTTTCCTTTGTCCACACAAATCACATAGCAGCGCTCCTGAATAGCGCACGTGGGCTTCAAGTGCTGCTAAAAGCGCTTTGGCTTTTTAAGGATGTCCTGCCAAGACTGATGTCCACAGAAAATGAAAAGAATGCAAGGCCCCTCCTGATAGTCCAGTCCATATAAGCTGGTCCGGATAGGCCGGCTCTGATAGGTCAGTACCGACCCGTAATAGTTTTTTTGTTTATATTTTTGAACCGCATCTTCAAATTCACGTTAATAATTCCCCACTTTTAATCTGTTCCCCGGAAACAATTAATTTGGAGATTTAATAAACAGCCTTGAGTCTCTCTCTCTTTCTTTCTTTCTTTCTTTCTTTCTCTCTCTCTCTCTCTCTCTCGTTGCGGTTAAAGACTCCATGACATCAGACTGTATCCACTCCAGTTAATTTAGCTGCAGCTGCCTTTTACTGCCCCTGTGGATGATTCGGTCTGTAAGCATGACATCCTCTAACACACACGCACATAGTCTGTGAACATGACATCCTCATGGACGCACACCACAGGTGGATGCACGTCTGCCTTTCCCATTGATCACGAAGAGAGCCGTGGCTCCACTTTGTTACATTATGTGCCAGACTCTCTGCTTTGGTGCACAGTTGTGTTCTAGGCAGAACACACGTTGCGTGTGTGAGAGTGTGCCATAGTTGTTCTATGTGGTTCTCGAAACATCAAGGGTGTTTTCATGCATCACTGACTGATTTGATTCACTCACTATTTACTCGGAAAATGATTCAACCGAATGAATGACTTACATGGCGGCAGAGAGAGTCTGTGTGTGGGTGTGTGTGTGTGTTTGGTTAGAGACAGACGGCCAGACCAGACGCTCCCTGCTCAAAGCAGCATCGCAGCATGGTATGCCAACAATGTTCTGGGACTGGTGTTTTTATTTGTGTGCGTGTGTTTGTGGGTTATGTGGAGGAATATGAATATATGAAATTCCATGAAATGCTAATCAGTGTCAATCCCTGTTCACTAGTTGGTATTGTAAAGTGCATATTCATCTAGGTGCATGTGTGTTTGTGCATGTGTGCGTGTGAGACACTCTAGCCATTGCCTCTACAGAGAGGCACACACACACACACACACACACACATACACACACACACACACACACACACACACACACACACACACACACACACACACCTCCCTCGTCTTTGTAATTGTACCAATTAGCGATGCTTAGACCCCAGAAGGAGCTGTCTCAGCCTGGGCTCTGATTGTGATGTTCAGCTCCTCCGCGTCGATCCCACTAATACCTATTACCTCTGCTTTAATTACACAAGGGAAGCAGCAGCACCGTTGCTTACAGCTGGCTTTCACGTCAAAACCCTCCCCGCCTTGTCTGTTGGGTCAGCCGCCCAGTATCGACACGTAAACCAGGAGGCAGTAGGGTTGCGAAGTGAGTTATTGCCGAGATTTGCTCACGTCTGCTACCTGCCATAGTCACAGTGCATCATTCATAGTTGGGCGCCGCCAATACATATAAATCTTCGGCTCCAACGACCCGGAGGTCAAGATGAGGAAAAGTGGGTTGTGCTGTTAACATAGCCTAAATATAATGGTGTAACATATCAGTATCTTTAACCCACTATAATCTGCCCATGCTGTGCAACCACACATACATAGACAGCGTTGGATGCAGGCGAGGATCAGCCGCTCACTTTCTCATTGCAAAAGCCACAGCCATTATCAACACATACTTTAAATTCCTAGATAACTCTCAATGGAATTGACCCGCTTTGCGCTTTTGCATGAATACCCGATACCCATTGCTCGCATACTTACAGCCTTCTAAATCCAACCCCACCACCACCAGCAGTGTTTAGTCTGTGTCACAAGACCCTAAAGTCTCAAAACCTGCCCCCTACCCACTGAGCTACACAGAATCCCATTCATGCGCAGCTAGAGGCTATGTATGGATACAACGGGGGAGCCGTAAACAAACCCAGCTAGCATAAACCACCCCTGACACCAGGACACTAAATTAAAGCTCTGCTCGGGAATAGCAGCGTTAGTGAGATGTTCCCCACAGCTCTAGTCATCTGCACAGTTCTTCTTCCCCAGGAAAAACAAATCAGTGGAAGTCAAATGTTGACGAGGAGAGACTGGGGGAACAGAGGCTGATGTGTGCCTGGGTGGACAGGGAAGGGTTAATTGACTTGTTCCACGAGTTGAGGATGAACTCGAAAAAACATTTTTTGTTGGGATTGGTTCCACAACATCAATCAAATTGCTAAACTGTTCCAGGCCGCGACCCAGCTTTCCCAGCAGTGGGCTGTGGGTTAGCGAGCTAGCGCGTAGCGTTAAGTAAACACTACTGACTCTGTGATATCTGGGTCAGTAGGTTTGTGCTTCAGTATAGCTAAAGCTCCATGCTCGAGGTCTATTCGACCAAACTTGGTGTTCTGCTTCTGCTTGCTTTGGATTTACTACTTTCCTGTGTTCTTGGCAATTCCTCTCAGCAAACCCCATGTTTGACTTGGATTGTGCAGGTGCTGTTTATTTTCACGTTTTTCCCCTTCCAGGTGCATTCTGGCTGTTACCAGGTGTCTCGTATCTGCTTGCATATAGAGCTTCATGCCCTTCTGCAGC
Source organism: Pollachius pollachius (assembly GCF_949987615.1). Classification (NCBI taxonomy): domain Eukaryota; kingdom Metazoa; phylum Chordata; class Actinopteri; order Gadiformes; family Gadidae; genus Pollachius; species Pollachius pollachius. Next base: position 18,561,209 of record NC_136947.1, on the reverse strand, counting down.
TAGTCTATTGTTTCTGGAAGCTTGTATTCAAAGTTCTTGATAACGTCCTCTCACAATACATTTGATATAAAGTATAATAAACCAAGCAGAAGGTTACATCTAGTTTTTGTAGTATATCTACATATTTATAAAATATATAAATATAGATATTTATATCTATTTTCTTAACAATGGTTGAAGCAGTGCTTCTTCTAGGGCTGTGCTGTTAGGTTTCCAATCCTGTTTTTTTTTTTTTTTACCACATTAACTTTCAAACAGGGTACAAATCTGCTCCAATGTGTTGGACTAGTAAGTTGGGGAAATCAGCAAAGCAAAAACATCCTGGGCAAAGGATTCCCTGTCTCCGCACTTGGCTCTGGGAACACTCTGTTCACTTCAGCGTAGAGATGAAAGTGCTATGATCCATTGTAATGTTATTATACACTCCAGTGTTTAGGAAGCCTCAGATCCACCATGTCAAACGGCCACAAAGTACACATCGTTCTCCTCTCCCACAGCCTTGGTGGTAACTCTTCAGTCCTGCGTCGTGTCTCTCTTCACACTGCACACTCACCGTTAAATATTAATATGATTGAGGAAAAGGGCAGGATTGAAGGAACTGAGCAAATAAAGAAGGAAGGAAGAACTGGGGTGCGAAAATAAGTTAATATTTGTGTATTGTATTTTGGTGTTCACGTCGATGGCGAGCGATCCCAGGGCACTCATTAGCATGGTACGACGCCCGGTGGTAGCGTGGAGGGTGTGAATGAATGAATGAGGCTGTGAAAAGTGAGAGGAAGTGTGTTAAAAATACACCTTGAGAGAACAAAGACAATGAGTAATGCACATGCGGAGGAGGCAGGACATCGCCGTGGTGATGGTGTTCCACTACAAGGCTCAAGGTTCCTGGGTCCATCCTCAGTTTCTTCCGTCTAATTTCTGCTACTTAAAGGACCTGAAAATTTCACTTTATGAGGTTTTCTAACATTAGTATGAGCTCCCCTAGCCTGCCTATGGTCCCCCATTCTCTAGAAATGGCATCAGGTGTAAAACGAGCACTAGGTATCCTGCTCAGCCTTTGAAAAATGAAAGCTCAGACGCTCCGATTTCGAATATGGCCCCATATGTCGTCATAAGGGGTCAGGTTACCTCCCCTTCTCTGCTTTGCCCGCCCAGAGAATTTGACTCGCCAATGAGAAAATGAGCTACGACTGTTGTACACTTCTTTGTTATTTGGATAATCATTCTGCTGTTGGTGTTATGGCGCATAACACTTTGAGTTCTCTGACGTCTCTGGTATTTCCACAACAAGACTCGTAGTGGGGGTTATCTCAGCCATGGTTGAGAAGGAATTGGGGGAAAGGAACTTTGGCTTTGACTCCCTGAAGTACATGAACCGCGACATGGAGGAGAAAGGGATTGTTGCCCATGATTGTCTCCCGCCGGAGCCCCGCTGCACGCTGCCGAGGCCCACAGCCGCAAAGCACCACCGCCGCGGGGCGTCCGTGCCTCGGCGCTGCCTGCTGCCCGCTCCAGAGACGGTGGTGCCTCGGCAGCAGGCAGCGGGCTCCGGCGGGAGTAAATCGCGGTCAACAATCATGGGCAACAATCCCTTTCTACACCATGACATGGTTCAGTCTACTTCAGAATGATGTGGAAGTGGAAGAACCAGAGACGTCAGAGAACCCGACGCAGTCGTTTGAGATTCATCATATCGTCTGGAGGCGCACACGGCTTTCGGCCGTGATAATGTATATTATATGATATAGATATCTATGTATAATAAGATATCATTTAGATATAGAGCACCAGAACTCCCGGGGCACCCGGAGTGTTTTAGAATATTTACAGCACACAGCCAAAAGCTGTGTGCGCCTCGCCATTGCGATACATCCACTGTAAACACGAGCGCATGGTACCGTGGCCGCAAGCTGCTCAGGGCCACACCCCCACCCTCCACCTTGACCCGCCTCTAAAAAACGGCACGTTTGTGGAAAGCTCATTGCGGGACTTGCTCGTAGTGGCTGTAATTCTGCACCATGGCTGAATTTCTTGAAATACTAACACCACTAACACCTATATATATATATATAAGCTTCCATAGAGTAGCATGCCATGGGACCTTTAATGAACTGTATCTACATGTCTATATCTCCTCCATTCCACTTTGCGTTCACTGCGTCTTGAATGAACACAAATTACTAAAAATAGTTATGAATTGCTAATAGAGGGCATGGAGATAGAAGGAGGGAGAGACCATGTGAGTGAATGTGTGTGAGAGAGCTGGAGGGAGATGAACGGAAGTATGAATAAACAGAGCCTGCAGGGGCTCGGGCACATTGACAGGCATGCCGAAAGATCACAGTGTCTGCTTTGGTTGGAGATGAAATGATCCCTAAAGTGACACAGAAGACGTTCACAGCAGAAGAACACATGGTGAAACTCTGCATTTTAATATTCTGCTGGCAGGCAGGTTGGCTGGTACTTCCGATTATTCCTCTTATTCCAAACGAAATTGTTAGAGATCCTATTACAAGGAAGCGTTATGACGGCCACGAACACACACACACACACACACACACACACACACACTTCCATTTCTGTCCACTGTGTCCTGGTTTGAATCCCGTGTGTGTGGCAGCGTTGATGTGTTGAGGAGGAGAGGGTGTGTGTTGGTATCTAGAGGCCCGGCTACATGTGCTGAGGACGGCGCTCTGCCATCACATCTGCTGTTTGTTCCCAAGCAGTCTGCTGCTAGAGAGCAGAACAGGACGGAGAGAGGGAGGTAGACGGAGAGAGAGAGATGGAGGGGGAGAGGGAGGTAGACGGAGAGAGAGACGGAGGGGGAGAGGGAGGTAGACAGAGAGAGAGAGACAGAGGGGGAGAGGGAGGGAGGGATAGAGAAAATGGGGAGTGAGATGGTGAAGGAGAGGTAATAGGTGCGAGTGAGACATGCAGAGAGTGACAGAATTGTGTGTGTGTGTGTGTGTGTGTGTGTGAGAGAGGACGATTGATTGAGAGATTGAGATAGAGCGAGAGAATGGTGTGATTGATGAGGGGAAATGAGAGGAGCGCAGTGGGAGACTGAAGGCATAAAGGACACAATAAAGGACAGAAGACTCTCCTGCCTCTGCATGCTACCCCTCACATCCTTTCCCTTCCATCTCCACCTCTCTTGCTCTCTGTCTCTCTACGTCGTTCTACCTCTCGCTCTCCTCCTCTGTGGTCGTCTCAATCGGTCACTGCACTTAAGTCTCTTCAGTCTTGTTAGCAATTGATAACCATACATTATAAAATATAACACGAGTATAGAACCAATCAGTACCGGGCGTGAATGACGCACATGTCATAATGTCAAGTGTGTGTGTGGGCTGTTTTTCAGAACGTAATCTTCCCTTCGTTTGAATCATAATGCAGTATTTTTTTGCATCACATTCCTAATTCTTCTACTTCCAAACCGAAATGCTTGGTTTCCTGTCGATCTGTTATAACTTTGAGGATTGCCAGACCTGTTTGGTACTCATCCATTATTTAATGGTGGTTTATGGGGGATCAGTGAGATGTTGGGTATCCTGGATTCAGGCCGGCGCAGGAGGAAGAGGACACACTTTGCCTTTCATAGCGGCCTTTGCATCTCTGGCCTTTCCACCCCCTGCAGTGGTGATGTGCAGGCAGGCCAGGAGGAGAGATGGTTAGCAATCTGATCCGGGAGTGGTTGGGAATGGAATGAGATGTGTTGACTTAGCTGCAGTGTGGGGTCGGTGCGGTCGTTGACCAGCAGGGGGGGTGCTTCTCTCCTTGCCTGGAACCCTTTAGCTTCCATCATCTACAGATGGAGGCTTCTTCTAATGTTCAACTTTGACTGGTTGTATCTTTCTCATGTAGTTGCCAGATTTTGGCAATTCTTGAGTGAAGCGAAGTGTGACACATTCGGACATTTGAACATTAAGAAAGGTTCGGAGACAGAATTGCATTTATCTACCTACATTTCTGTTTAATTCCAAGTTAATGTTTTTGATAGCAAAGTGTAGGGTAGGGTAGGCACTGAACTCTAAATGTCAGTATTGTACATGATAACATTGAGAAGCTTAAGATGGGCTTTGGTAAAATATACACAGTTTGCCATCAATGTATGAACTTTTCAACTTATGTACACGGTCATCGATGGAGAAGCAAGTGCTGGTGGTGCAACTGGTATGTTTCTGGGCGTGTTTGTGAATGAATCAATCAGTTAACGATTGATTCATCTTCAAGATCCTTCAGAGTTATTTATCTATGGTAATTCTGCAGTGTCAGGCTCTGACTAGAAGAAATTAAGTACACAGAGTAATTAATCATTACTGGCACATTGCGCTAGTCACTGCATTTCTACATCATTAAACGTCATCTCCCTTCATAACGACCACTGGTACTTTGGAGGACACATCCTTGGATAATGAGGTTATCCAGAAATTAGAGTGTGTGTGAAAAATACTTAAAAATAGTGCACTACTACAGCAGCCGTAGCGAGTTAACTATTTAAAATATTTTTGGTGGACGGTTAAGTGTGCCTGAATAATGAGTTCCTGATTAGCATCATTATTATTAGTGTGGTTCACTTACTGGCTCTTTTATCAGAAGGCTCTCATGTTTAATTCATTAGCAGAAACAAATAAAAATTGAAATGTGCATATAAACATCGTTCCCCTCTACGGACACTTACAGATAGCCCACACTTCAATTAAAAAATATATATTGGGCTTTTTTCTTGCGTGAGCAGCTTTGAACACCCACTGCAGTTTGTTAATACGTTATTTTGACAGTTGACACTTTTGACACTGCAGACAATAAGGCTGACCTGAATACCAGGCAGTAAAGAGCAGAAGTGGATTGTCAACGGTTTGTATCTGGAGCAGCAGCCCTATGGGAGGAGTGTGCTTCCATACCACAGGGAAATTAGGTCATGATCAAGATGACATATGATAAGGTAGCCTACTACATTTGATACTTGAGCATATCAAGAACTTTAACACTGGCATAGAATATCAATAGACATATTTGACATTCACCAGGGAACTGTATTCTGAGAGTATATATACTTTAACATACAGAATGTGGGTCCTTTTTGGAATATATTCGATGAGTGAGTGTGTTGCTAGATCATGGTACCAAGACATTTCATCTCTACTTTATAGATTTGATGAATGTCAATTAAAGATGGCTCTCTCCATCGACCCTTGCAGAGCAGGGCCTTCGGATTGAACATGCTGATCTGCTGCAGGTTTAACACCCCCACCCCCCTCCCCCCCCGCGCTTAGCAGGTCTCCGAAGGTGAGCGGCAAACGCCCCGGGTCCAGTCAGCAAAGCGATGACCAGTACACAATGTTTTCATGAATGTTTGCAAAAACAGCCGTCCCAAGTGGGAGAAAAGCACGCAAGGTTCAAGAACCAGCGGACTGATGCATACGACCATCCTGAGTTTCGCAGTGTTCTTTCTAACTGGAATAGGCTGTCCATGGCAGGTAATTACTCTTCTATGAAGGTGCTTTTAGCCAACCAGATATCAAGTTTACCTTGAGCACAGTGCAGCCCGCTTACGGGGATTACTTCTAATCAATACACCGCTCGGAATTCACCGCTGCTAATATTTATGCATGGCTGTTTAGGTCCAGAGTCGGGGGAAAATGATTGCTCCGCTTAATTGAACAGAGAGGTTGGCGTCTAGCAAATGTAAAGGTCAGAGGACAGGGTTTCTTACTCCCAGCCGAAAGGGCATGGGCTCGCTGTCCGCATCTACAGACCTCCTTTCCGCATCTACAGACCTCGCTGTCCGCATCTACAATCCTTTCCTGCTCCTTATGACATCAATAAAAAATCCCCATGGGAAAAAGTGTTGGTTAATGACTAATAACAAGCAGTTAAACACACAAAATAAATCTCGGTTGGGCGACAGGTCAAGACTTTACGTGAGGACAAGCCGGGTAGAGAGCGATCTGAAGCCGGCCACAATAGCGAGCTTTTTTCAGGGCCATGGGGAGGGTTGAAGTAGGTTTTGGCAGGTGAATTGATGTTGTACACCAAGGTCTATGCCTTTGTCAAATTAAACCCCCTCCCAAAAAAACGAAATGTAAAAGTATGGCCATTTATCATCACCATGTCAGACAGGCACAATAGCTTCTTCTTTTATTTTCTTGTTGAAGAACAACCTTTTAAAGGTCTGGCCCTTCGCCACCTTTTGTGCGTCTAACCTTGCCTGAAGTAGGGATCCCTCTTCTGTGATCCCTCTCAAGGTGTCTCTCCTTTGGATTCTTTATATGTGGGGCAAATGATTGGTTTACTCCTATTCAATCCTGAGGTGTGCTTTGAAACACATCATTCAAAGTCAGGCCTCGGTGAATACTCCCCTGAACGCCCTGGTAAGCCGCGTCCTGAATGGAGCGAGCAGAGACCTTGACATTAAATGCAAGCAACATAATATTTATGATGTACTGCACACTGTATGCTTAGTATGAATAACAAACAAGATATCCTAGTATGTATAACAAATAAGATAGCCTATCTTAAAATGGCAAACAACAATAACAACTACTCACTATTAGGTTGTTTACAAGGAAAGGGCATGAATGCATCATGTCTCGATTCTATTACGTCCTCAAAGCATGATTGCTCTTTTTGCTTTCCTGAGCACCTCTATTATTAATTAATTTAATGTCTGTATTCGTAGAAGTTACAGCATATTTTACACCAGGTACCATAAATGTTGTTTATGAGTTATGAATTCATGGGTTATAAAATGGGAACCGTCCCCCTGCTATTTAGAATAATATTAATTTGAATGCATCGGTGGCCTCAGTGTACAAGGAAAGTCCACATTTGTTTCCAAAGGCTATAAATGTTAATGAATCCCTGGTATTGAGTCAGTGTTTGCAGCCGTAGCAAGGGCAAGGAGTCCCAAGAAGTGATTAAAAGTGATTCACAGTGAGCAAGCGCTGATATTCTAGGCCAGCCGTCTGCTGGGTCTGTACTCCGACCTTTGACCCCCGTACTGACTGTGTTGATCAATCATCCCCCGGTCTCCACCTCGGCACTGGCCGAATTCTCTCACAGTGACATCACACTCCTATCGACCTTCTCTACACCGCTGTCAGAGGCTGAGAACTCCTCTCCTCCTCATCCTCTTTCTTCTCCTCCTCCTTCTCCTCCTCCTCTTCTCCTCCTCCTGGCTACTGGTCGTGGTGGCAGAGCCTAGTCTCTCTGCTCACAGCACCGTCCTCTCCCACCATTAAGTTAATCCTTCCATCCCTTCTCCTTCCCCGGCCCAGTGGCCCACACTCCTCCATCACTCTGGGGTTCTGGCGCTGCTTCGGTCATATCGCTGCCCCCTGCTCTCTCCTCCTGTCCTCCTCTCCCCCTCCCTATCTCCCTCTCGCCGATGCCGTAGAACCGGGCCTCAGCTGGAACGTCTTCCACAGGGCTCTCCAGCTCCATCGCTACCCTGGTGTTTCCTGCTCCCTCTTCGTTATGCCTCCCCATCGTGGTTCATCATCCTCCCTGTTTCAGCGGCGTTGTGTTGGTGTTCATTTAACGGTCCACCTCCTTCTTATATCCCCCTACCTGTCCACATCTGGTTGGGTCTTTGACCTGGCGTTGGTGCCAATTTAGTTTTTCCAGAACTATTTCAGTGAAACAACACTTCTTCGTCAACCGCAGCAGAGCAGGGCCTTCCCCCCCTCCCCCCTCCCCCAGCAGGTCTCAGAAGGTGAACGCCAAACGCCCCCGGTCCAGTTCTCCATTCGTCTCTGGAAGGCCCTCCTTTCTGTATCTGTGAAGTTCAGTAAAGCGATGAGCAGTACAGAACCATAGCTTGGAGCACCAGTGGCTGCAGGGCACCAGTGGCTGCAGCGCTGACACCTCCTCCTCTGGTTTCAAAGACCGGCTCATGGTCCAATTGGGCGCCGGCGGTGGATGTCTGTCCTGGTCGACGCGGACCCAACACTAGGAACTTCAGTCCTGCACTGACAAGCGAAGTGGTGTTTGAACAAGCGATCGATTAAAAGTTGTCAAAAAGGAGACGGAAGAGAAACGTTGTTAAAAAATATTAATGAGTGCTGAACCTTTCATTGCTCGAGGTGCATCGTATTTGAGTGAGAAATATATTTATTCACTAAGTTGCATTGAATATGTTTCCTTTTTTGTCATTTTGACTAGAACTCGAACCAATTCCACTTGATAAAATACACCATCCAGCACTTGGCACAGAACTACAAGTGTACATTCTGTTGTACATCTTGGACTTAAATGTACAAGTTCCCCCATTCCCACGTGGAATCCATCCTCCCATTGTTATTGACTCCTGTGGAATGTTTTTGTTTTGCTCCCGCGAAATAGTCCTACCTCCAGAGTGGGTTTGAATCACAAATCTTTGGCGGCGGAGCTTTTAACACCCTCTCCTTTCAACTGACTGACTTTAAGCTCCTCCCACACATCATCTCCGCTTTAAGAATGAAAGCATCCATTTGCAGAGTTTAACAGTCCCACTCCAAACAGCTGTTCTTGAGCAGATAAGAATCGGTTTCAGGTAACCCTGAGGCTTTGACTAATTTTATTTCATAAAAACTCGACTCAACGATTTTGTATGGCTTGTTTACCAAAGGAAGGATTGCAGTTTAGATGTCTAGCGAAGACATGCAATAACTAAATGTTCTGGTACAGCAGAAGCACAATACCAGATACCAGAACTCTCACTCCAGCCTCGTCAACACTTGAGACATGACCTCTCACAACCTCTTGACGGAATGCAGCAGAAGATATTCAGCTTCCAAGTTTGAAGTAGCAAAATATGGATGTCTTTAGCTCTTTGGTCTATTTGTGGTTGTAAATGTTTGTATTATATTTCACGGAGGGTTCCACTTTCTCACCGCACCTTTCTGAAGGTTTGAGATGCGGCGTCCAGGAATAACAATTGGCTGTGCATGTCTACTCTTGAATGCTTGCCACACCATACCCGGTGAACACAGTCACTGGTTTTGTAAGAGTACCTGTCTTTTAAAGTGGAGGATTAGGCCTGTTGCTCACTACTTCCTTCTCCTTCCACTACTGTCTTGTTTAAACTTTAGCTCACAGTGATTTGTATCCTCTTCACTCTGCATCATTACCAAGCGTTTATGTCTCGCCCTGTTCGTCTCTCCTTAGTCTCTGTTGTCTCTTGCCCATTTTGTTTTGAGCTGCCTTATTCCAGCAGGTGGGACTCTAATGGATCCACATTCATACTTAGTGTTATCGATTCACAGATTTGGCGTTTTTAATAGTAGTCGGTGTAGCAGTAGTAATACACAAGTGAGGGAGTTCTGCTGTAAGGCACACAAAACAACAAAACAAAATATAGATAGTGGAACAAAATATGCATTGCCTGTATGTATACAATGTGAAGTTTTGTGTTCAAACCTGAGTATGGATTCTGTCTCAATACAGTGAAATGCGATACACATCGATACTGTCTCCATAAAACCCCCCACAGTTCCTTATTTTACTGCAATCAAGCTGAGTCCAAGGCCCCGTCACTTCACTCTCATATATATACTGCTTCTATGCCGAGTCTGCCCGTGCACCTGGCCTTGCATGTGCACATTTAACTGCCCCACCCCCACACACACTTATATAACCAAATGTGTGTCCATGCTTGTTTTTGTGTGACTGAAACAAAGGCCACTATTGTCAATCTAGTCGTATTCATAGTGCTGCTAAGGGTCCACGGGACATTGCATTACTGAAGTCAGCATGATGAGACGGAAATTATCTCTTTTACCTCCTACCTTTACCTCGCCATTTGTGTCTTCTGTGTCTATTTTGGCTCTTCAATGCTTTGCTCTGGTGAGACGAAATGGACGCATTAAGATCAATGGAGTTCCTCTGCTGGCGAATGTCTCCTCCGTCTCACTCCCTTGCCTGTCTCTTCACATAACGCAGTGTTCCCGTATCCTATTACTGTTTTCCTTTTTAATTATTTAGCAGACGCTTTTATCCAGAGCGACTTACAGTTAAGTGAGTTGCATGGCGTCAAGCAGCAGGTCTTAAGGGTTTAGGAGCTCTAGGATGACTACAGGCTGGCTGCGGACACTGGGGCATCGATCCCAGTACCTTTCGGCAGAGAGGGCCATAGCCTCTGTTCTAGGCCTTAATCGAAGCTCACCTGCCTGGTGTTGTTATCACCAGCACCTGCACAGTGCGGTAGACTAAACCTGTTATGTGAGCCGTGACATAAAGTGGTGTTGTTTATTTTCTGTGTTTTCACACGGTTTAAACCTTGTATAGGGGTCAGCCGGTACTACTGGTCTGTTTGTATTTGACGCTGTCAAATCAGCAGTAGAAGTCTGTGAAAGGTGTTTATCAGTATCAGTATTGAGTAGTAGACATTCTGTGTGAATCATTATATATGGTCCCTGGTACAACAGAACAGTGTACTTTAAAGAACTACAAGGAATATTAGGATCATTTCAAAACATGAATCCATGTGGTTTTGGTAAATTGGTTATGAACAGTTGGGAATATTCCAACTAAATAATGTGTTGAATATGTGTTTGGCTAGTATTTTAGTAGCAAAATCATAAGAGAAGCACGTCCTTCTGTACCTCACTCAACTGTGAGTACTTGCACAACCCACTAAATGTTCATGTTTACACCAAATAATGTGAAGAAATCGTCCCCTTTGGTGCTGGTAAAATGGGGACTTAAAGAAGTATATGACATTTAAAAAAATGTTTGAGAACCACTGAACTAGACAAACCATTAAAACTGACTTGTCTGAGAGAGAGAGCGGGGGACTGGCTGTCACCACATCATTAACCCCTTTCATATTTTCATCTCCCTGCCTCTTCCCTTCTCTCCATGCCTCTCTTCTCTCTCCCTGCCTCTCTTCTCTCTCTCCCTGCCACTCTTGTATCTCCATGCCTCTCTTCTTTCTCTCCATGCCTCTCTTCTCTCTCCCTGCCTCTCTTCTCTCTCCCTGCCTCTCTTCTATCTCCCTGCCTCTCTTCTCTCTCCCTGCCTCTCCTCTCTCTCTCCATGCCTCTCTTCTTTCTCCCTGCCTCTCTTCTCTCTCCATGCCTCTCTTCTCTCTCCCTGCCTCTCTTCTCTCTCCATGCCTCTCTTCTCTCTCCATGCCTCTCTTCTCTCTCCCTGCCTCTCTTCTCTCTCCCTGCCTCTCTTCTCTCTCTCCCTGCCTCTCTTCTCTCTCCCTGCCTCTCTTCTCTCTCCCTGCCTCTCTTCTCTCTCTCCCTGCCTCTCTTCTCTCTCCCTGCCTCTCTTCTCTCTCCCTGTCTCTCTTCTCTCTCCCTGCCTCTCTTCTCTCTCTCCCTGCCTCTCTTCTCTCTCTCCCTGCCTCTCTTCTCTCTCCATGCCTTCTCTTCTCTCTCCCTGCCTTTCCTCTCTCTCTCTCCCTGCCTCTCCTCTCTCTCTCCCTGCCTCTCTTCTCTCTCCATGCCTCCCTTCTCTCTCTTTTGCCCTTGGTTTTTTCAAAAGACAAGCTGTCTTCTTGTCTAATCATTTCCATCGCTCACTTGTGTCTGTTTTCTAGGCTGTATTAGACTGTTTTCCTTCTTCTGAAGGGATTGGAGGACGCTCTCTGTGAGGAACACTGGCAGGCCGGGTGGAACACGAGTTGTTGGTGGTTAAACACACACTTCATCCTCACCATGTGGATGTTGTTTGTGCGTTCTCCCAAGACTAACGTGTTCGCTGCACGTCTGATCAAACCGTCCAATGACTAACAAGCCTCTCCTCCTCACTCCGTCCGCTTATGTTCACTCATTCTCTTTTCCGTTTGTGTTTCTTTCTGCAATTTTTCTGCAGTTATAACCAATGGGGGATGCCTCACAACACATGCAATTAGTGCGTGATTTCTCAGCTGTCGCTAAAGAAAGACAGAAAGCCCAGACATTTGTAAGCAACACCGTCTGGGAATGTTCCCATGGACACCGTTGTGAACACGGTGTTTATGTCTGGTATGGACCAGTCTGTTTTGAAGTTGATTTAGTCGGCTCACAGCCCCGTCTGTGTGTCTGGGGCTGTGTCATTGAGAGTTGAAGGTCGGCCAGGATGATGGTGCCGCCCACCTCTGTCATTTTTCTGTCATTTCATGGATAAACTCTTCTCCCCCCCCACCCACCCACACACTCTAACTCTCACCTGTTCTGTTCACCTTCTAATCTCCCTCTCTCTCTCTCTCTCTCTCTCTCTCCACCCCTGTGATCCCCCGCCTTCTATTTTTCTCCACTCTGGTTCTCGGTCTCCATCCTCATCATTATCATTTTATTTCTACCACCACTGCTCTTTTTCTCCACCTCCATCTCTCATTCCCACTCGCCTTCTTGTTCTTTGTCCCTCTCTCTCTCTCTTTGTCTCTCTTTGTCTCGCTTTCTCTCACTCTGTATTTGTGTGTGTGTGTGTGTGTGTGTGTGTGTGTGTGTGTGTGTGTGTGTGTGTGTGTGTGTGTGTGTGTGTGTGTGTGTGTGTTCTCCTCCCAGAGGGGAGAGTGTGAACTCTGGAGTTACATTAAGGAGGGAATCAGAGCCGTAGAGTGGTAGCTTAGGTTTCTGGCTCCTCGTGTTCAGCCAGCCAGCCCTGTCCCCCTGTCTCCCTGTCTAACGAATGAGCTATGGTTATTGTGCCTTTTACACTATGGAAGGAACATGTATCGTAAGCTACATGTAGCACGTTACTTATGTTTGTGTTATTAGGTAGCTATGCTCATAAGTCGAATTACACTACTACCAATTACATTAGTAATGACATCTGTGCACCTTATGCTGCATAACTTAGGCTAAGTAGCTACACAAACCTTACATTAGCTGTACCTTAAGCTACATAGCCACATGTTCATCTTTCTGCTAGGTAGCTATATGTGCCTTATGCTCCCCACATGTACTTTACGCTGCTTAGCTGCATGCTTTATGCTTGCTACGCAAGTGTACTTTGCCTAGCTTCATGTTCCTTATGCCTGGTAGCTTGTAACATGCACCTTACAGTACATTTATCTTAGGCAACCTAGCTATATGTACCTTTTGAAAGCTGTACTGTACTTTGCTGCAACATTCTGTATTTTCTGATTGCGTTACATTACTTACCTGTTAGCTGTTGCTACCTGTCAGTACCTGGCTACATTTAACTTACAGTAGGCTATAGCATAGACTAGTTAGTCTACCTTATATTTATGTATCTTACATTAGTCAAGCTTACATTATCGAGCTACATTTATCTTCATGTACCATATAGGACCTTCGCACTATAGCTAAGCTTCTTTATTGAACTGTTTATTTCTTCCTTCGAGGGCGTCTAAAGAGAGTGCAGCCCTAGAAAAAGAAGGACACTGTAGCGGTCAGCCTGCCCCAGCAGTGCACCCGTATTCTAGTAAGCCCATTATAACAGCAGCAAGGGACTCTCGCTGACTCTGCTGCCTCTCTGTCTCTCTGTGTCTCTCTCTGAGGGAAGGACTGATAGGCGAGGCTGCCCATTACTGCACACACACTGTCTTTTGTTCCTGTGGTTGTCTCAACGGCCATGTGTCTCCAGTAAATTATCCATCCCCCCCAATGTGAAATCCATATTGTCCTCCTTCCAATGAGCTCAAGAGGATGAATCGTTCTTACTTTTACTATCCTGGTTCTGACCCTCTTCACCTTTGGGATAGGTTTTGGTTGCGAGCCACACCCGTCATCTTTCAGTGCTTTTCATGACGACACATTCTGATGATGTACGGTCTGCTGTGAAACATGAGTTTTCAAATGCATAGATTTATTGAGCACGTATGTGCTCTACTCACTGCAGTGCAGTTGATGGTCCCACTGTGTGTTGTCCTCTACATCTGAGAGCTGGGTTACCAAGGAAAGGGGGCTAAGGCCAGGCAGCGTGAACACCTCGGGGGGAAACAGCATCATAGCGGGTTATTAACATGGACGGTCCATCTCATCTGCCTGGGTTAGCATTACAATGCAGCTTTTAGTGTCACGGAGTAAAGTGCGCTTCATCTGCTTCAAGTATTAAACTTTGATTTTTCATCACAAAGCACTTTCCTCATATCCCCATAATTTGGTTATATACCCTGCAGCAAATGGGAAATGTTTCCTTTTTCCAATTGCTTTGTATTTCATCGTTGCTGTTTTTCAGAGCAACCAGTGGCTGAACTGGTGGCTATTGAAAGAACCCCCGTTGATTATAGAAATACAAAAACAGCAATAAACTCTGCGTCCGAGGAGAGAGGTAATGTCATTATCCTGGTAACCGGTTGAGCCTGGCAGGGACAAACCAGCCATACTAGCTGTGTACTTTCACCTTCGTCCTGGATGGGTACAATCCCTTGCCTCGCTTCTGTCAACATCCCCAAAAAACTGGGAAGAGCAGGACGCCTGGTCAAATATTTATTTAGCACATGATCATCTTTAGTGAGGGTGACTTTGTCTGTGGTGTGTGTGTGTGTGTGTGTGTGTGTGTGTGTGTGTGTGTGTGTGTGTGTGTGTGTGTGTGTGTGTGTGTGTGTGTAGGGGGGGGGGGAACAGGCTTTGTGAATGCTTTAGATTGTTCTGTTGATGTTCCTATGTGTGTGGTATTCGTGTTGGTCTGTCAGTTCTGAATGTGACTTTGGATTATGTCTGTCAGATGTGACATCCATGTGTTTGCCTGGATGTCAATTTAGTTGATTGCTTTTTTTTCTGGTTCTTGTTGTTGCCCTTGTTCCGTGTGTTTCATTGTGTAATTTGTCTGATTCTTACATCTATTTGAAATACTGCTTCTGTCTGCTTGTCTGTATGCGTGCCAGCCCCAGTAAACAGAGAAAGTTGACCTGCTTAAATTAGTTAATTATTGATTTACAAACAGCAATTGGTATTCCAAGCAGCAGGCATATGTAACATGTTGTAGTAGTGTGGGATAGAGGCTATGGTCACAGCGAGCTCTGTCCGTGTTCTTCTCCAGGCTCATTAAAACCTGGATCTTTTTTGTTTTCTTCATTCAAAATGTTAATGGCTGCACCAGCACCGACCTTTCCCGTGTCTGAGCAGACGCAACGCAACCAACACCCCCCCTTGATCCCCTTTCTGCTTTACCTTTCCTCCATTATCAGCAGGATCATTATAATCTGTCGCCTTCGTCCTGACCCCTCTGTCGTGATGGAAAACACATCTCTCACCGCAGTGCTCCTCCCAACACCCACTGGGTGTCAGGGCACCTCTGGCCCCCCCGTCATCTTCTCTTGTCCCGTGGCTTCAGGCTTCAGCTCACTCACCTCAGATTTAATTTAGTTTGAAGCCGACCAAACTGGCCATATGTTTTGGGTTTTTGTGTAGTGTGTGTGTGTGTGTGTGTGTGTGTGTGTGTGTGTGTGTGTGTGTGTGTGTGTGTGGCAAACCAAAGCAAATACCTCCCTCAGCTCACAGGACTGCTCTGAACATGTTTTTTGTTTGTTTTTGTTCATTAGTTGAGTATGGCAGCCATCTTATGTTGAGATTTCATTTCCTGGCGTTGATGGTATCAAGCCAACACAGAGTGTCACTCCCTCCTTGGCGTGTGTTGTACAAGTGTCCACACACTAGGTATTAAGTAGAGTTACTGTTTCAGTTGATAATTTTAGTTATTTTGGTAGCTACGTCTGTGGTTGACTCAATTATGTATTCGTCCTCATCCTGGATTATAGATCTGCTCAATTTATTGATTAGTAGCTATTCTACAATTCTGAGAAAACACACACACACACACACACACACACACACACACACACACACACACACACACACACACAGTCGGTACAGTTTTAATTGCTGTTACCCACAGGGTATACTAATCAACTCTGGTTCCACTAACGAACACTTTAATTACCAGGTCTTCCTCCCATTAAATAGTTAATCAAAGCATCATTTTGACTGCCTTCATTATTCATAATGGCTCAGATTCTCTGTACAGTACGTTTAGCTCCAGCGATGCTGTGCGGCGTGAGACGATATTGCCCGAGGAGACTAATTCTGTTATAGATCCATATAATCGTATAATGGGGTTGAAAGCGCTGCTCGGAGTATGGGAAAATCGTCTCTATTATGTCTAATGCCTAAGATATCATTTACACAGCCGTGGCTGGGGTCTGAAACGTTCGTTTAGGCGCGGGCTGATAAAGAATGTATGGATCATTAACGAGCAGCGAACGCCTTTCTGCACTAAAGCTGTGGTCGGGATTCACTTAAGGGAGGGTCAGAGAGGGAGAGTGGGAGGGCTAGAGAGAGAGAGAGAGAGGGAGAGGGGGAGAGGGGGAGAGGGGAAGAGGGGAAGAGAGGGAGAGAGGGAGAGAGGGAGAGGGGGAGGGCTAGAGAGAGAGGGAGAGGGGGAGAGGGGGAGAGAGGGAGAGGGGGAGGGAGGGAGAGAGGGAGAGGGGGAGGGCTAGAGAGAGAGGGAGAGGGGGAGAGAGGGAGAGGGGGAGGGAGGGAGAGAGGGAGAGGGGGAGAGGGAGAGGGGAAGAGAGGGAGAGAGGGAGAGGGGGAGGGCTAGAGAGAGAGGGAGAGGGAGAGGGGGAGAGGGGGAGAGGGGAAGAGAGGGAGAGAGGGAGAGGGGAAGAGAGGGAGAGAGGGAGAGGGGGAGGGCTAGAGAGAGAGGGAGAGGGGGAGAGGGGGAGAGAGGGAGAGGGGGAGGGAGGGAGAGAGGGAGAGGGGGAGAGGGGGAGGGCTAGGGGGAGAGAGGGAGAGAGGGAGAGGGAGGGCTAGAGAGAGAGGGAGAGGGGGAGAGAGGGAGAGAGGGAGAGGGGGAGGGAGCAAGGGAGGGATAAAGAAAGATGAGTTAGTTAATCTTTCCGCAGCTACAGTAGAGATGTCTATGAATTTTCCTCACATAATGTGTACTAAACAGCTTTTGAGTGAGTTTAAATTAATTGGGAATTATTACGAAACGCGCTCAACTTGATGGGTGCTCTACACACATGCAAACACAAACGAATGAAATGAAGTGTGCGTCTGCAAACGACAAACACACTCACACACACACAAGTGCATGCATTTCTTCTCGACTGTCCTGCAAACATGAACAGTTGTGCTAGAATTGCCTTGTTGCAATACAAATACTGTGCAACAACTGTGTGTGTGTGTGTGTGTGTGTGTGTGGTAACGTGTGTGTGTGTGGTAACGTGTGTGTAATATTTTTAACGTTGCTATATTTAAGGCACCGTGTTTGGTTATGGCGAGTCAATAAACGTATCATCCTTGGACGGTGTCCCATAAATACATGACCTTTCATGTTCACACCGTCTCCAGTGAACTCCGCCTCACCCAGCGCTGCCGTACCCAGCGCTCCTCAAGGAGATCACTGTCGGCTTGCGCTCTGCGTGGGGGGTGTAGAGCTGTGTGTGTGGGGGTATTTGCCGTGTTTGCACATGTGTATATTTCTCCATCTCTGGGTCTCTTTCTCCTTCTCCTTCTGTGTGTGTGTGTGTGTGTGGGTGTGTGTTTGTGTGTGTGTGTGTTCTTTATCCGTCCCTCAGACATTAGCGGTAGATGCTTCTAATGTAACATTGCTGCTTATTTTCTGCTGCAGTCTATATATAGGAGCCCAGTAATGAGTTGCTGTTATTTGACGCTCTTAGTTTTCCTCATTGGACCGGCATTGAGGTTCAGTATAACCCGACCTGTACTGATCAAGCTCCTGACTGTCTGTGTGTGCGGGCGTATTGGTGTGTGTTTGTGTGTGTGCTTGTGTGTGTGTGTGTGTGTGTGTGTGTGTTTCACTGTGTGCGCATGCGTATTGGTGTGTGTGTGTGTGTGTGTGAGTGTGTGCGCGCTAGTAATAATAGCACACATCTGTTCTTACCATCACCATTTCAAATTAACCACAAAACATGCTGCTTGCTAATTGCTATTCCAGCTTTAGCTTATTCTTCTCCGGCGCATTGTGTTCATTGTTGACGACTCTTTGTACAGCAAAGCTGCCTTGTGCAGTGTGTGTGTGCTGTGCTGTTCATGTGACAGGAGCAGCTCCAATGCTGTGTGTCTAAGACGAGAGAGAAAGGTCAACAGGACATACTACCGTTCCAATTGAGAGGAATGGGAATAAGCCTGGGCTTTGATCCACTTTGTGTGTGTGCATTGAGGATCTGTTTTGGTCCTCCTATAGGTTTTTTGTTGAGTGTCATTGTTTATTTGCGGCAGGTTGCCATGTGTATTTGTGTGTGTGTTGGGGGGGGGGGGGGGGGGGGGTATTGTGAGTTTCTGTTGTGTGTTTTCATGCTGTATGTGTATGTGTTGTCTGGCAAGCGATGGATTTTCAAACAGAGGATTTTCATTTTTGGGTGCAGGATCTGGCAGAAACAGGTTTTTCATATGCCTGTTGTTTACAGTGAGTGAGGATGCGTGTATTTGCCCAAGAAAGGTTTGCATTCGTTTTCTTAAGGGGCGTCTCACGTTTGTGGTCATTGAGTATGGGGACGTAAGGTGTGTGTGGGTGTTTGTGTGTGTCTGTGCGTCTGTGTATGTTAAGGGCATGACACCTTTCTGGGGTCGTCTGAGTTTGTGGGCATTAGTGTGGCTGTGTGTGCGTGTCTGTCTCCAGGTTAATTATTCAAGAGGGGGCGTGGTCCACATATGTGTGGCTGGCTGTGTCCTGCTGTCTGTCCGCTCAGCCGTGTGATGTGATTATCACATTAAGTCAACAGGAAAGGTGAATACTGGAGACAGCAGCAGCACAGTCCCCAGGGAGCCACTCCGGGGAGCCCAGCAGGCGGTTGAACATCTCAGAGGTGTTATTATTTACATAAGTTGGTGCTAATTTGTCAAATAAACCAACAATGTGAAAATTAAGCGAAAATTAATCGTAAATTCCCAGTAACCCTGCCCCTCACCGGCACAAACACGATTGGATTAATTAATTTACAAAAGAGATGGAGAAAAGTGAAATTGATTTCAGAAGGTAAACACACTTATGTCTAGTGCATGGAAAACCATGGTCAACTTTTTAACGCGTTTTAGCTCAACTAGATTAATGACAGCCAGACTGGCGGTCCAACTCTGGGACTCCCTCCTCTTTGCCATCGGTCCTTGTCTCCTTTGCGGTCGGCATTGCCCTCCAGAGCAGACCACAGCCTCTAGGATGGCCGGGATCCCATTTCTCTCAGCTAGTTAACCTCGCAGGAGGACAGGGTACGCACGCACGCATGCACGCGTGCACACACACACACACACACACACACACACACACACACACACACACACACACACACACACACACACACACACACACACACACACACACACACACACACACACACACACACACACACACACACACACACACACACACACACACACACACACACACACACACACACACACACACACTCTCACACACACACACACACACACACACACACACAGGGTTGTCATGTTTTCACATTCAACGCTGTCATCCCTTGGCTGTGGGGGGTTGGCCGTCCTAGTGTCTCCTGGTTACGTGTGTGTTTTACGGTGCCGGTGTCTCAGAGAGGAGGTGGTTAGGGTGAACTAAAATATTTACAGGGTTTGGATCCACCACGGAGGGCCGAGAGACGCGTGGCAGAGCACTCGCTCTTGTTTACCCCGGCGCCTCGTAAAGCATGGGAGTGGTAATCTGCGTCTCGCTGGAAGTGTGGGAGCCCCACAGGGACACAGCAGTAGTGGAGTGTCTGTAAAGGCACGTTCAGCGCTGTGCGGTGGCACGCGGCCACGTCCCTCCAAACACTGTTGTGTTGTGTGTTTATTTTTGTACATTAGCCGCTGAGATTTTTTCTCGCACCACAGCGCTTTCCATCTGTCTGCTTTTCTGTGTCTGTCATTTCGATTCAATGAGCTTTATTAGTGTGTGCAAACCAAACATTTGCAATGCCAGAGTGTGTGTGAAGAATAAGGCAAAGACAAAAAGAAAATCAGAAATGTTGTGGTCGGTGATTAATCCTCTCTCGGTCTCTGAAAATTTGATGAGTTGAGATAAGCTGAGAAATTTATTATGCATTAAATTGACCTAAAATGGAATTTTGTCTTTGGCAAGTAGCAATGCTGTAAAAACAAGACCGACACAACGCTGTACGCTATGTTAGCAAATATTAGCAATTGCCAAGGTGTGTGTGTGAGGAATTAAAACCAATTTAAAATCTCTAAATTAAAAAAATGAATTCCCTCTCTCCCTCTCTCCCCCTCCCCCCCCTCCCCCCCTCCCCCTCTCTCTCCCCCTGCAGCCGAGCCCCTCCCCCTGATGGACCTGTGTCGGCGGGCCGCCCGGCTGGCTCTGGGGCGGGAGCGGCTCCAGGAGATCGAGGGCCTCCCTCTGCCCCAGTCCCTCAAGAATTACCTCCAGTACCAGTGACCCTGAGCGCCCCCAGCACCCAGCCTGGCCCAGCGACCGGACAAGCACAAAGGGGGTCCCCCCTCCCCCCAAGATCGACCCCACCCACTGGGTACCGCACAGTGAGATTATATGCATGGACGCAAGGAGGAGCTCATACGCGGAGAGCCTCAGAACCCGGTTCACCAAGACCTCCAGGAGATGTATAGATCTGCCCTGGATGGACGGACGGATGGACGGATGGAAAGGACTGCTGGCTGAACTTCTTCATTGATCACGGTTTCCAAGGAGTGGTTAAAGTATAGTTTTTATGGTGAACTAAGGGAAAGAAAACTATTTAGGACTTTATTTAAATTATTATTGATGGTAACTCACCGATGTCTCGGAATGCCCTTCTTGTGGGGAAACAGACGAACACAAACTATGTGGTTGAATGGTAAAGAAAGAAAGAGTGAAGTATGTGGTGGGGGTCATACCGCCATCTACAGGAGAGACGAAGAACTGCATCCACGAAGCACACTAATTGAACCCCTGGAGGCCTTTTGACTTAAATCACTCTATCATTACCACTGGATATGATTCTGAAAGGTGTTGTGTGATGCAAGTGACAGCAGTGTATGTCCAAGCCTGATTGGCAGTAATAGCAAAGCGCCCATCTGTTCATGTTGGAAGGTTTGCCTTGACACTCGTCTTCTTTCACCCCATTGATTTGCTGCCCGATCCAACAAACAATGTCATACACAACTATAGGCTTTAACATTGAATGATCCGACCCCATAATCGCACCCATGTTCCCCCGAATGAGTAAACACATTCCTTTCCGTTTGTTTTTCACACATTTACTGAACCCAACGTATACCTCTCTAAAGAGCGAATGCGGCCCACCTTAAGGTGAATGTAAAGTGTGTGTCTTCACGTTACGGCTCATACACGTTGACACCAAAAGAAGATGTTTCTGTTTGAAGGTGCAGGGACACATTTGCAGTACGAAGCTAACCGGTTAGCTGACAGTTTGATATTAGTTTGACTTTAAATGCCTTGCAAGCCAAGATTTTGTTCTGCTGTAGCAACCCCCCCAGGGCCGGCCTTCTGCACTGACTGTGTTACAAGACAGCACAACAGAACGTGTGACAGATGTGCTGGCTTTATAGCCCGGTGTTGCACACACACTCTCCTGTCATCACACGCTCATGACTGCGGCCTGGCAGCAGATCAAACCAATCTATTCAGCTGTTTGTTCGACTTAATTTGCGGTTGGACAAACAAGCACATTCATGTTTACAAAGAAATCCATAGGAACCAAATTGTACCAGGCCCCGCTTTTAGCAGTGAGGAGAGGCCTCTGACCGCAGTGGTGATGCTTCTTCTACAGGACATTTCAACCCCTTTACCGAGAAGGCACGCAGTAATCACAGTGTTATTTCCCTGCCCAGTGGGGCGGCTGCAGTATACCTACTGGCCTCAAACCCCCTCTCCTGTAGGCCTCTCCTCCCCTCCACCATGCCTTAGAGGGCTGGAGCTCTGGTCCACAGTGCGTGTTGCTGGAGCTCAGCAGTGAACCACCACAGATAGCCCTACTCTAGTTACATGTTTCTATATGCAAATCCCAATTGAACTTTTCTGGGGGGGAAAGGAAATTATTATTTTCTTCTTCCTAGGGTTTTTGAAGATGTGTTTTCGTGTAGACTTTTGAGAATACCGTGGACGGGTGTTCACACCTTCTGAGGGCCGGGTGTAGCAGGAGGTCACGCCACGCTGGTGGCACGTTAGGGACAATGAATGCACACACACACACACACACACACACACACACACACACACACACACACACACAGCAGAAAACACACACTGTAGACCAATTCTCTTTTCTTCCTGTTAAAGGCTCATGTCACTTTTTTTCTTTGTCTTTTTACATCTGAGGTTGAATCTTATATTATTGTTATTACAGCGTTTGTTATTCTATTAACTATTTTATTGTGCGTGTGGCATCCGATTGACTCCGATGCAGATAGAGCGATATGAAGTTGTTGTGAGGTTTATTTAACTAGCTCCAGTACCGTTGTTTTTTATTTTTTAAACATGGTCCAAGTCGTCCGATGTTAACCCTTGAGAGGAGGAGGATGATGAGGATGATGATGATGATGATGATGAGGAACGATGGGGAGGATGGCGAGGATGGTGAGATGAGAATGAGTAAATTGTTACACCCAATGCTGCTTCTATTATTATTAATCTTATGATAAGTCATTGATTTGTCTCCACCAGAGGAAGAGGGCGTTGAACTGACAGTGTTGTCTCCCATCAGCAGACATGAAATGTGAATAAAAGCCAAGTGACCCCAAGTGACTCCCTTTGTTTTTTTCAGTATTTTTAGTTTGTATCCCATCGTTCTTTCGGTTCCCTGTTCTTTTCGACATATGTGTGTTGGCCCTTGACCCACCAGGCGGGCTGAAGCTGTTTGTGCGCTAGAGTAAAACATACACTCAATACACTCCCACGCTTGTTGCCTGGTTGTCAAAAGTTTGTTTGGCAGTTTGTTTGGAAAGCCCTCATCTGCTCCGAAGACCCCGGGAAGTTGATGTTTGCGTAACCCTCACCTCCAAAAATCCAATCCCTCTCCGAAAGTTTTCATACAACACACAAACAAACACTTTCTATTACCTGGGTGGCTGACCATGAAGGACCCCAGAACAGGTTTGGGTTTGGAGCTCCGGGCTGGAGCCGGGCTATAGCACTGGTCCCCGGCCGCCGGGGGAGGTGGCTGGGGCGGCGTGCTGGATGGTGGTTACCCTCCATTAGTATCATTGATTGTATGCAAGGAACTGTGTAATCCTCGGAGGGAAGGCCTTAGCCTGCAGATTCTCATGCTGAGCTCCACACAGCCAGAGCCCACAGTTTCCATCCCAGAAGGGGATGGAGAAGCTAATGCTTATCGGTAAACTATAAATACTCAGCTGAGATAGTTGGAGCCTGCTCTCATTGATTACAGGCCATAGGCTACGTGAATGCGGCCAAATGAAATGAAACAATGCAGACGCATTGATGCTTGCATGATGGCTGCTGTGAGGCAGTCATGAATTCAGATGCTGCATTCCTCAATTCATACACACTGTCACCGTCTGTGTGTGTGTTTCAGTGAGAGAGAGAGGTCGTAAGTTGATGTGGAAATCGATATCTTGATATATCACCTCGTGAAAGAAACAGCAAAATGAAGCATTAAATAAAACAATGCAGCTTTTATTCTGAGGCATTTATCCCCCTCCAAGGACGAGATACAGCAATACACAATAAGAGCCCATCTGAATCAACTCACTGCACAACTGTGCCCCGTGTCTTTGGGTTCAGGGTACACAGGAATCACCATGGAAACTGGAGGCATTCCGGAAGCTTTCCTTGCCTTGCTTTGCGTGTGTCACTCGGTTGACTTCCCCTAAATAAATATAATATTTACACGTCAGCTTGTCTGCGGATCAAGAGCTGGTTCAGAAGCCTTTCCCCTCCACCCAGCTGTCAACCTGCAGCCAGCTCAGCCTCATTAGGTCCGACCTCGACAACCTGTTGTTATTCTGTAGCATTCTGGAGCGTCTGTCTGGTCCTGACCAGGTCACTTGTAAATCGACTGGCGTCTTCTCATTTCCATCTTAATGTACGATGTAGTCACACTGCTGGCAGCCACCTCCCTGTCCACCAGCTGATAACTCCTCCACCTCCTCCACCTTAGCTCTCCTTCAGGGGCTTAGTCAATCTGAATCCCTGTTGTGGTTGTTTGAAGAAAACCCCTAAAATCCCCCCTCATCAGGTTTAAGTACAGAGTACAAATAGAAACTCACAGTTCCCGGCAAACGTGTGTCACTACATGCTTCCTGGCAGGGTACTTCTGTGCAGCCTCGTCATCATGACCTGGTGTTTTCACGGTGTCATAACAAGGGACCTGCTATACTCTCCTCTAGGTTTGAGCTCCAATGATAGGGTGACCTCATGTATGGACTCATGTGTAACCTCATGTATCATCCACGCTAGGTCCTGTAGACACTTCAGGGACTCTGTTTCTGTAGAGGAACATTACAGAAGCCACAGTAGAAACCTGCCATTTATTTCAAACACTCCTCATGAACCTACCTAACCAGTAACACTGATTATAATGATTATAATAATCAGTTGTCATTGAAGGAGAATCCCAATGTGCTTCACAACGTGTTAAAAGTACAAACCAAAAAAAGAAGCTAAAAACTAAAGTATCTAAAACGTGTGAGAAAGGAGTCTAAACACAAGGTTGAGCGAGACCAGAGTCTGTTCCTTCAGAGCCACTCTAAAAACCAAGAGTACAACGCCCCTTGTGGCAGACCTTGAGTGGAAACAAGGCACCTTTGGCACACCATTAACACTATTGCGACCAGTGGCGGCTGGTGATCACGAATGTTGGTGGGGCACAGTAATAGGGGTCTGGGGTCTGGGTCCCCCCCCCCCCCCCCCCCCCCCCCCATTAAAAAAATAGAATTTAATAGATTTGATTTCCTTTACTCTGGTGCATTTGGGGGATGGCCATTACCTATTTACCTACTATTCATTCAGATTCATAGCCTACATCCTGACTTGCAGGGCCTGGACAAGCTTACACTGCATATGCAGACCTACTTCATGGTCATTCCACCAGCCATTGCTATTTGACCCATTGTTGTTATTCTGATATTGAGACAAATCATGATCACTGTCCTATACCGTCCATTTTTTGTGAGTCTCGATGTCTACTTCAAATGCAGTTAGAAATATGGGACAGTTGCTTCATTTTGTTTATATGCCACAGGCCAAAAGACTAAATTAATATGTACCTTACTTGCTCCTTTTA
Organism: Pollachius pollachius; assembly: GCF_949987615.1. NCBI lineage: Eukaryota > Metazoa > Chordata > Actinopteri > Gadiformes > Gadidae > Pollachius > Pollachius pollachius. The sequence goes on along the minus strand of NC_136947.1, from coordinate 18,536,071 downwards.
AGTATGACATTGGGGAGTCCAATTCCTCCACTGAAAGGGGTGGGAAGTGCCTACAACTCTCTGCTAGTTAGCGATCTATCTCTTCTCTACATGTAGTTGTGTTGCGTGAATGCTGCTGAGGGAGGTAGCCTATTTGATTGATTCGCTGAATTGTCCAACCATGTCGTGATAACCAAAAAGAAAAGCGATACCATTGGCCTGGGGCGCACACTGTTACGACCCGAGGGCGAATTTTCTTACGCCAATGAAAAGCTGTCTCTGCTTGATAGACAGCAAAAAATTAGAGCGCTTACATTGACTTCAACGTGGCCGGCGCCCCTGACTTGGAGGAGGGCTTTATTTCGAATGAGTAACTAGCCTGGCCCAAATCATTGACGTTCAGACGCATTTGAATGGTTGCTGGCAGTGACAAGTATGTTGCACAATTAAACTGTTGTAATTAAAACAATTAAAATTGTTGATTTATTTCGTATTGATAATAGTTGATTAATAGTTGGCAGATATATTCAAGTGAATATTTCAAGGAGGGGCGGCGCCCTAGCGCCCTCTATTGACCCACCGCCACTGATTGCGACATCCTTTTTCTATGAAAGCACCACCGCGGGGAACACTTAAAATGGCAATAAAGCCCCTCTAACGGCCGCGGTCTGGGACCAGGGGGGGTGAAACCCAGTGAGCAGAAGACTTTTGTGCCACGGCGGGTCACACATTACTCTCTGGGATGGGAGCGCTGGCCCTGGGACCGGGGGACATGCCTAACCTGGATGCTTTATATTGAGGCAGAGTTTAATCGTTCTTCACAATTGATTTGGTCCCCGCCCCCGGTGGGTTAAGTCTTGAGAACAGGTGCTGAAGTCTAAAGCCAAACCAGACTTTAGCGCCATCTCTAGTGCAGCCTGTGTGTTTTTTTTTCCTCTCACACTGGTGCTAGGTGATGTAATAAGCCATAAATAGATTTGAACCAACCAGAATCGACATAGTGCAATATCGTATAGATGCAGTGCCTGTGGTTTCCTCTGCGGTCCCTGATGGAGAGTTCAGGACGGCTCCAGAATGGCCTGATAAAAGCTGGTAGTGTCTGGACATAAAGACTCCTGCTGTGGCTCTTCTTCAGACCTGGGGTGTGCCAGCTTCCAGCAGTCCATGTACTGAAATAATTAAAAGGTCCGTCTCCCACAACACAGACTATTTAATTAAAAAACAATTCAATTGAACATAACACAGAACACTTAATTAAAAAACGACATAATTGAACATAAAACAGAACATTTAATTCGAAATGACACAATTTAACATAACACATAACACTTAATTAAAATAACTACACAATTTAAAATGACAGAGAACACTAAATCAGTCACACGAAGGGAAAATGTGACGCGGCCACTAAGTGACAACTGTGTGTTTGAGAAAGTAAAATGACCCAATATTATTCAAACTGTTTGCTGAGAATACACACAGCCTTCCGTCGAGATGACTCAGCCCTTTTAGCCTTCATGCTTTGAATTCTTATTATGTGTGTGTGTGTGTGTGTGTGTGTGTGTGTGTGTGTGTGTGTGTGTGTGTGTGTGTGTGTGTGTGTGTGCAACAGAGGTTACAGAAAAATAGCACGGGAAATAAATCAAATGCAATAGTCATTGAATTACAAAATACCTCTCTCTCTCTCTCTCTCTCTCTCTCTCTTGCTCTCACAAGCACATACACACACACAGACACACACACACACAGACACACACACAGACACACACACACACACACACACGAGAGAAGAGGGTTTTATAGGCAGATTAAATGAAAAGAGGGGACAAGGTAACAAGGGGCTGCCAGGCATCAGCGATACAGGCTCGCTATTACTGGTAATGACCATCTCTGTTTCATAGGTGCTTGTGTGCCTGTGTGTTTGTGTGTTTGTGTGTTTGTGCGTGCGTGTGTGTTTATGTGTGCATATGTGTGAATGCATGCGTGTGTGTGCATGTGTGTATGTGTGTGTGTTGTGTGTGTGTGTGTGTGTGTGCGTGTGTGTGTGTGTGTGTGTGTGTATGTGTGTGTGTGTGTGTGTGGGTGTGCGAGTGCGTGTGTGAGGGTGTTTAACTCAGATAAAGCAGAGTGTTTGAAATACAGCCAAAGGGGCAGCAGGTTGGCCAGTCACTAGCCTCTTATCTCTGCTTGCCCAGATTGGACAGAAGTTGTGTCCAGAAAGTCACTAACAACCTACGTTTTTAAGTTCTGCCAGATTTGTTACACACACACACACACACACATACGTGCGCACACACATACACACACAAACTCACGCACACACACACACACACACACACACACACACACACACACACACACACACACACACACACACACACACACAGGAGTCGGTAGTCAATTATGCCAAGGGAGAATGTGTGATGGCAGTTGCGTATATGAATGCTGCTGTGATGTTGGGGAATGAACGTTGGTTAGTGTAGCCTTTTCAGAAGCACTCCTCTGCATGCTATCCACGCGGCGGACTCCGTGGCCCTGGCTAGATCTCCTGAAGCCGTGTGTGCTATTCATCACCTTTGTAAATTGCATATTTTCAGATATATTGAGTTTTTCCTTCTTTTGAATGGCAGTACAAAGACAACCAATCAGGTGGGAGGGGGTTGAAACATCCCCTTAACTACTGACACTATGCTTTCTCTGGGTCCACCAAGCCTGCAAATTAGAGTTAACAATATTAACTTGTCATCATTGTAACTCTGAACAATAAACACACAGAGACACAACCCAATAACCCCCTTCCCACAAACATGGAGTCCACCCCTAGAACAGGACACACACATATTGGGCCATGGAGTCGCCCCATATCACAGACAACACACACAGGCTCATAGTGGCTCAATAAGAGAATGAATATAGCCTAAATTAATGTAATTCAATAAAAAAATAAAAATAATAATGTGTAACACATACATCAAAATATGGTAAAAACAATCTTTTTTTCTGAAAAAAGATTTCAGAAATAGCTTCACGTCAACTAACAACCAACCTAACACACACACACACACACACACACACACACACACACACACACACACACACACACACACACACACACACACACAGTGACTTGTACACACTTGTTTTGTAGAAGACACGTGCTTCACATAGGTACATGGTAGATCAGTGTTCATTCAGCACATACCGACAGAGAGAGAGACATTTTGTCCTAGGTTGTTATTTTATTTCATCAAACCTCTCTTTTTGAGGCACATCACATTTCCAACTGTGGTACAACCAGGGGTTGCATGTCTGTGATAGTCCTGGAGAGTTAGTGAGAGTCGGTGCCTTTTGTAGTCAACCAATGTGGGCACTTTGTATACATGTTTGAGCACTCCACCTCAAAAACTCAATGAATTGTGTTTGCGTCTCAGTGTGCTCTATGGAAGCCTAGCAGCGTCTGTGCATGGCCCACGATGGTCAAGGGCCAATATAGCCGCCATAAATATTAATAGCTTCATATGTTCTGATATAGTGCAGCGTAGAACTACAGTGGCTAACAGGAGGATGGTGTACGTGGTGTGTGTGTGTGTGTTTGTGTGTGTGTGTGTGTGTGTGTGTGTGTGTGTATGTGTGTGTGTGTGCTGTGTGTTTTTCTGTATTGGTGTTTATGTTTGCAATGTATGAATTGTTTACATCATGGACATTGTTCAATGGACCCCGACTCATACAAACATAAGACATTCAATCGCAGAACACACACACAATAAACCATATAAAGAGAGGAATGTGACAAAAGCAATCAAGTTTCTTGTACTGGTAATCGAACCAGCAATAAATATGTCACTATGTGGTCAATAAATACAGTCTTACTCTGGCCATTAAATCTCGAACGTGTTTCTGCTGCCACCGCGTGGCTATATGTGAGTATTACATCTCCTCTGTGCAGGAGGGTAGGCGGGGATAAAAGTCAAATTTATCATAAAATGAGTAACATTTACATATAATACTAACCAATCAAAAGTCAGCTTGTCCAATATGAACTCTGATATTGGCCTCTGAGAGCTGCACTGAGCTGTTAATGATGGACAGAATCAGTTAAAACATCTTACATTGTCACCACATGTACACAAAATTTACAATTTGAGAGGAGTGGACACATAATGAATCAGCTTATAGTAGTATTCAACAAGGATATTGTTTTGGGAATAATCTTCAACAATGACAGTAACCGGCCACAAGATGTCACTATCGATCATGGAGATAATTTTTGAGGAAACCATCCTCCAGCTACTTTCCCTCACACTAGAGAGGATTAAGCCAGAATATGCACACAATTACATTTCATATATACAACTGTGGGAAAGAGCGGTGGAGCAGGGGGGGGTGGGGGGTGTACCGGGGGGCTTAAGCTCCCCCTGAAAAGACTGAGCCCCCTCCCAAAACCCCAAGTAATTTTGTGATGACAAATTGTTGTTATGTTTTTAATAATAATGTGGCGTGCAGCACGGGAAGACCAGACGGGACCCCAAGTTATAGGAGTTTGTAACTATAGTGGCCCATGCTCAGCACGAGCCTGAGAGTTCCCTTTATGTAAACACACCACACACACACACACACACACACACACACACACACACACACACACACACACACACACACACACACACACACACACACACACACACACACACACACACACACACACACCGGTTCAATTCAATTCAATTCAATTTTATTTGTATAGCCCTTAATCACCATTACAGTCTCAAAGGGCTTAACAGGTCAAATATTTATGACACCCCCCTTTACCCAAGCCCCCACAAGGGCAAGAAAAAACTCCCTTGAAATTAGCAAGGAAGAAATCTTGAGAAGAAACGCATGGTGGGGGATCCCTTCTTCCAGGGATGGTCAGGAGTGCAATGGGTGCCATAATTGACATACAGGTAAATACATGCACATCATGTTAAAATGGTGATGTGGGGCTGGCCGGTTGACCATGAGGAGAGTCCAGGCATCCAGTCCAGTCACCGCAACACGCTAGAACAGACAGAATAGTGAATTAGAACGAAACAGTACATAGTGGGAATGTATACTGTCAGTGGCGGACTCAGAGTGTTTGAAGGGCAGGGGCGAAAAAATAAAAGGGCCACATTCTTGTTCTAGAGGGCACATCGTCATCATTTATTGTATGAAGGGGCACCAGAGGGCACCCATTCATTTTTTTCACATGTAAAGGGCAGCCATTGAGGCACTTTCTCTCGTATTCACCACTCTTGAGGGCACTTTTTCAACCATGGAGGCACCAGGGGGGGCGGCCTGCCCCCCCCCCCCCCCTGAGTCCGCCACTGTATACTGTATTAACAAAGTACAAACAAACAGAGTGGTCTTCACTTCGCATATGTGTTTTCACACTCCTATGTTCCAAATGCAAGATCGTAGAGGTGCGTTTTGAGCTTTCCTTTGAATAGCTCCACAGAGTCAGCTTCCCTGATTACTTGTGGCAGCCTATTCCATAGGAAGGGGGCTCGATAGGCAAACGCTCTCTGTCCAGCCGATTTCTTTTTAACCTTCGGCAGTGAAAGAAGGCCAGCTCCCGAAGACCGGAGGGACCGAGAAGGACTATAAGGAATGATCAGGTCCTTCAGTTGACCCTCGCAGGATCCGTTGCAGCACTTGGCTACCACGGCCGTGATCGCCACATAAAAAAAAAAAAAAAAAAATTATATATATATATATATATATATATATGCTTCCGCAAAAGACTCAAAACTCACCTGTTCAGAGTTCACCTCGACTCTGCATAGAAACCAATGCACAGCCACCATTGAATGTTGTACGTCCTAGCACTTGTACATTGCACTTATTCAAGGTACTTAATTGTGTAGCATCTACAGTAGCTGCTATCATTGCTTTACATGATGGAATGGGTTAGCCTAGCGATTATAATACTTGCACTTGGTTCTATGAACATCTTTAGGCTACTGTACCGACAGCGATATATTGTTTCACTTCTTATGACAAATGTACTTATTGTAAGTCGCTTTGTGCCCTAAATGCCCTAAATGTAAATGTTAATTTAAACATATATATATATATATATATATGAAGACATCGGACTAACTTTTTATGCAACAATTGAAATATGAAATCATATTTCTCCTTTGATAATGACCGTTGCTGCTAGTGATTTGATTGGTTGATTTGTATATTGTAATGTTAAGTGTTATTTATAGTATTTTGGAATTGTTTATTAGCACCTACTAAAAACAATCTAGCCGCTACTGGTGGGGAGGATCACGTGTCATTGATAATAGCATCATAGACAGCACCTAGATCAGATACATTTATTTACATTTAGTATTTGTTTTAACATTGAGGCACATTTACTTAAATGTGTACATTTGTACACATGCACTGTTTGCTTTAAACTGGTAAACTGATATTGTATTAGGTCTCGCACCACAGACTACAAACTACTTTTACATTGAGATGATTGTGAGTTTGACGACACACCAAATATAGTTTAGTGCTGAGTCAGCTCACTGGAAAGATGGCCTCTCCCACATAATAGCAAACTCTTTTGTGAACCCACCAGCACTGGGCAGCTAACACAGATAAGAGCATTTATGATTGAATTAAAGGTAATAAGTCATATTACTCCTTCCAACTCCAGCCTAAAGCTTTGCAGTGCTCCAACCTAGGCCGAGGCTCCTCTGTGTTTGTTCCTCTCTTTGGCGTTGAGAAGCTAACAAGTTTTAGGTTTTACTATACAGCACCTCTAGTGTTGCTGCAAACCTGGCTCGTTCTGTCACCATCTGCACCATGATAATGAGAAAAGGCGCTGAATATATGAATAGCAATTATGTCACAAGGCCAACAGCAATAGATAAATCTATAACTGTTTTATGAATGAGTGATGAGAGGCTGGCGGGCAGTGTGATAGGACAAAAGGAAGATAATTGTTTATATTTTGGTATATTTATAATACAATAAAATAATATTTATAATATTATATTGGTGGGTTTTTTTTGCATTTCTTGTAATCATTTGAAATATATCTAGATTTTGTAATTATATTTCCACAAATGAAAGCAATGCGAGGTTTAGATTCTAAAACAAGTTTTTATTGGTCAATATACAGAAAGAACTGGGATGGCCATTAGAGGGGAGAGAGAGAGAGAGAGAGAGAGAGAGAGGGGGGGGAGAGGGAGAGAAAGAAATTCCAACCATTTTGTTTACAAAAAGAAAAAAAGAAACATATATAAAATAACAATCTTTGATTATTTTTTTTCAGGCTTTGTATTTATATTCAAAATGATATTTTTCTCTTGATATACTTTCAATCACACAATATGCCAAAGGGTGAAGCGATGGGAACCAAGGCTTCTGTCTCACAATGATGACATCACGATTACAGGTCTCTAAAGGCTAACAGAAGGGTAGCAAGGTAATCACATGATGAACCTTTCACAGGAATAACACAGAGTGACGTTAACGTAAACTAAGAAAAGAAGGGGGGGGGGGGAGAGTTAAGAGAAATTATTCATCGTTCATTTCTGATCCATGGTTAATGTTCAATGTAACATTGATTTGAGACTGAAAGCTCCAACATCCTTTGTCTGTGAACTTGGACTGGGCCTCTGTTACTACTTTATGGGAATTCAATGAAATTAAGTGTGAATACGTATTATAATTATTAGAAACCGAATTGTAGATTCAAAATGTACATTAACATTTAGGGCATTTAGCAGACGCTTTTATCCATAGCGACTTACATAAGTAAAGGTAGCTCTATCTGAAAAGTAGAGCTACCCAGTGATTGTTGACGTTTTTTCCTCTGTTCCTCCTGGTCCGCTCAGGTCCAGCTGGACATGAGGAACGTCAATAAGACTGCATTGGGCTTTTATGTACTACCGTAAACATAATGTAAACATATGCAAACATACATGTTGACATTTAGAAGGTAAAATATAAGAGTATATTGCATTGTATATGGTGGGCTCCTTGTATGATATCCCATCGTGTTGATTAAAACGCAGTTCTGGAGTGGGGGGGAGCTTCATCTAAGTCTGCTCTGGATTTCTGAGCCTTTTCTGGTCATTTCCCCCCTGAACTCATCAGTCAGGACACGTCGGGTGCAGTCACGTTGAATGGTAATCAGACTGATGGTCAATGGATAAATTGGCGGGTTTGAAACCCCTCATATCAGTTTGTGATTGAAGGGTATTTCAGCAGAAGATTGTTGAGGAGAAGTCTGTTTCTGAGTGTCCCTAACTCATCGGAGCAGATGTTTGTCACCAAGGTCGCTTACGGTCACTTCAGACAGACCCGAGATACCAGATGTGATTAGCAGCGGGAAAGTGGGGGGGGGGGCATATTGCTCAAGGATGGCCCCAGGGAAACTGCGCACATCGGGGATCGAACCCAGTACCTTTGGGCTGGGCGTCTTTCCACAAAGTACAGTGGTCACAGTACAAAGCAGAGGATCCCAGCCTTTTGGTCGGGACCCCCACTTAGGGTCCCCGGATTTCCATATGGGGTCCCAGTGGATTGCTGTTATAGGCTATAGATTTGATGATCCATTTATATATATATATATATTTTTTTTAAAGGTGTTATAGACCTGGTATATACAAACGAACTGCCTACTGATTCATAACCACGCACACACTCCTGCTCATCCCTGAATGTGTAGTAGTGATTACATTCAGAGGCACCCGGAACCAACCTTCAAATGTTGATTGGGTTGAAACACACCACCCTGCCCCCTCCACCCTATCCCCCACACCACCCTACTCCCTCCACCCTATCCCCCACACCATCCTGCCCCCTCCACCCTATCCCCCACACCATCCTGCTTCACCCTATCCCCCACACCATCCTGCTTCACCCTATCCCCCACACCATCCTGCTTCACCCTATCCCCCACACCATCCTGCTTCACCCTATCCCCCACACCATCCTGCTTCACCCTATCCCCCACACCATCCTGCTTCACCCTATCCCCCACACCATCCTGCCCCCTCCACCCTAACACCATCCTGCCCCCTCCACCCTATCCCCCACACCATCCTGCTTCACCCTATCCCCCACACCACCCTGCCCCCTCCACCCTATCCCCCACACCATCCTGCCCCCTCCACCCTAACACCACCCTGCCCCCTCCACCCTATCCCCCACACCATCCTGCCTCACCCTAACCACCTGTTCCTCCCCCTCAATGAAAAGTAGTGGTGTGAATAAGGTTAGGTGGGCTGGCATCGTGGGTCCCACCCCCGAGGTGTCCCTACAATAACCAGGTGGTGGGGATACTAAAGAGTATGATGTAACCAAGAGACCAGAAGGGATCTTCCTAAAATCCTAACGATACCACTTTGTCTTTTTCCGTCATGTCACCTGGAACCAGGCAGAGGAGGACATGCATTCTAAAACGTGGTTCTTGAACTGCATTAGCGGAGATTCAAAGATTCGTTTGCATACACTTGTTAATGTGCGCTACGGTTCGTGGGCAGTTTGCTGACTCTATGTGGAATATGGTAAACAAAACTCATAGTTCATTTGGAAATTATGGATTCAAATCAAGAGGGATGAACGCTATTGAGTCTTTTATGCAATAAATAAAACATTTGTTAAACATATTCAATGCCCTGTTGCGGTCAGTTTAATAGGCCTAGATCTTTATTCTTTAGTTGGTTTGTAGTTTTTCTATTACTATTGCATTGATTCAGATGGATTTGAGAGATATAATAATATTAAAGATTGGACTAGATGGATTTCCAAAACTGAAAGACGTTTACTCATGTAACGCATAGTTCCACCTTTGCCCACCAGAGTGCACTGTTTCATTAGAAAACATGCACAACAAAAATGAATCACCATCCTGCACTCCAAACAGATTTTAACAGATTTCTCTAGAGGGGTTCGAGTGAGTATGTGTGTGCATGTTTTAGTTTTTTATTTCCTTTTAAATCAGATATGCCTTTCCCTGATCAATATCTCACAGAGGAGGAGCTGTCCCACTTAGTCTTGCGTCTGCTCTTCCTCTCGGCCTGTGCTTCTCTCTCCTCCTCCTCCTCCTCCTCTTCATCATCGTCCTGCTCACTGTCATCCGACTCAGCGCTAGTGGCTGCCCCCGTCTCTTCCTCCTCTTCATACTCCCCTCCTCTCACCTCCTCCTTCGTTGCCTTGGGTCCTTGAATGTTCTGGGGAATGAGTCACGTGGAAGAAACATGTTCACTTTAGACGTTTTTGGGATTTATGTCCAGAAAACGCTGGGCCCATTTTGTACAAAGCATTAAAAGCCTTCATGAAGGGATTTTTCTCAGTGTATATATAACACACAGAGGGGCACACACGCGCATGCGCACACACAGACACACACACACATACGCATGAACACATACACATACGCACGCACTTATGGACGCACGCACATACAGGCACATTCACACATACACACAAACGCACATACACACATACACACACACACACACAAATGCATGTACAAACACACACACACACACACACACACACACACACACACACACACACACACACACACACACACACACAAACCACAAACACACACGCGCACACCCCCAGCCCCACAGCTGGGTGTACCTCCATGGGGTTGACGGTGATGGTGAGCGACGCGGTGTCCCACTCCACGTCGTGGTCTTTCCCCTCGTCCTCGTCGTCCCGGGACTCCTGCTGCGTGGTGTGGATCCTGTAGATGCCCAGCACCACGATGACCACCAGGGCGGCGATGCACACCACGATCACCACCGTTGCGGCTGGGGGCGCAGCTGCACCCCAGTAAAGGCAAAGGGTTTGGGTTTACTATAGCCCCCATGAAACAAGGCTTCAGCGTATCCATTTATATTCAATTATATTATATGAGGCTAGACTATTTTATTTTCAATTATATTCAATGATATTGTATAAGTCTTAACTACATTATATTCAATTATATTATATGAGGCTAGACTATTTTATTTTCAATTATATTCAATGATATTGTTTAACTCTTAACTACATTATATTCAACTATATTATATGAGTCTAAACTATATTATTTTCAATTATATTAAATTATATTGTATAAGTCTTAACTACATTATATTAATTTATAGTACATTAGTCTTAACTGTATTATCTTCAGTTATATTCATACTATATAGAATTGTGAGATACTTCTTCCTGTTTTTGTATATTTCATTCGTAGGATCCCAGCCGTGCCTCTGTGAATGTCTTATTTTGCTGTTTGCCATGTACAGCATTATGCGCAACCCAAGGTTTGGTGCTGCAAACAAACTGAAGGGCACCTCTGATTGGAGGAGGACGGGGGGAGTTGGGGGGCTCGTGGAGTGGGGGAGACGGTCACTGCCGGTGAAGGCTGCCCACCACGTCATTAGACCTTATGGGCAGTCTGCCGGTCGCTACACAACCACTTATCAACCTTCCCTGCAGGTGGGTTAGTGCTACGTGGTGCTGCTATACATTTGAGGTCTGTTTAAATCTGGTCCGTACAATTTTTTCTTTGATTATATACGCCATAAATATCTATATCGACATTTATCATCGGAAGTCTAGATATATCTAGACATATCAAGATTATAATACAATTATAACTGAACCATATTTAGACTAGATATGATGTATATGTTTATAAAAATGTGAATATATTCAGTCATTTCTATCGGTGTTCTATTAAGCCTCCATATATAACACACTACATCTGTATGGGCGCATGTGTCTCACCTTGCATCTGCGAGTTGAGCGTGTGAATCATGAGGGGATGATGCACCGGTCTGAGGTACTGGGATTGGGCAGCCATGTGATTGACATGTTCCACGGGCGCTGTGTGGTGGAGAACGCCGACCTGAGGAGGCGGGACATAGACTGTCATCACCTTCACAGACCCGGAGGATGTGAATGTGAATTCAGATGTTTGCGAGAGGGAGAGAGGGAGAGAGAGAGAGAGAGAGAGAGAGAGAGAGAGAGAGAGGGGGTTCATGATGTGAAAAAAGAGAAGAAAGGTGAAATGAGAAGAAGAAAAAAAAAGCTTGACAGTTGAGAGGGGAAGTGTTAAAAGTACAAAGAGAGAGCGATAGAGAGAGAGATATAAGGAGTGATGGATCCTATGGGATTGCACCGGAGGGGTTAAGAGAGACAGGATGACGGTGGGCTCCGACCTGACCTCCATATTAAACTTGTTGCTGGTGTAGCGACCGTTGAGCTCGGAGCACGTCAGGCGGAACCTCCTCCCGCTCAGCATGGAGGGCTGGGAGTGACTGTAGCGCACCTGTCTCACCGCCTGCTCATAGTGCGCCATGGAGTCCACCCCTAGAACAGGACACACACACATAGTGCGCCATGGAGTCGCCCCCTAACTTAGGACACACACATAGTGCGCCATGGAGTCGCCCCCTAACTTAGGACACACACATAGTGCGCCATGGAGTCGCCCCCTAACTTATGACACACACATATTGTGCCATGGAGTCGCCCCCTATCACAGACAACACACGCAGGCTCATAGTGGCTCAATAAGAGAATGAATATAGCCTAAATTAATGTAATTCAATAAAAAAATAAAAATAATAATGTGTAACACATACATTAAAATATGGTAAAAACAATCTTTTTTTCTGAAAAAAGATTTCAGAAATAGCTTCACGTCAACTAACGTTCAACCTAACACACACACACACACACACACACACACACACACACACACACACACACACACACACACACACACACACACACACACACATAGTGGGCCATAGAGTTTTGAATCATAACTAACTTCAGGATGATAAATGCCCTCAAAGCGTTCTAGCGAAGGGGATATGGTGTGTGGTGTCAATGTGAAGTTAGCTTGTGTGTCTATAAATATCCAGTGTCGGTTGACCTTGGCCTTGTTTCCCCTCCTCGCCATCCACGCATCACCACTTCCTACTCACCATATATGGAGATGCCTGAGGTGGAGTTGGTGGCGTCCAGGTGTTTCCCCGTCAGCGCGCTCCGCTGGATCTCCAGGCTCTCCCTCTGGGGGTTTAGCTCCTCCCCCAGCACCAGGATGTCGCAGTAGTCCAGGTTATGCATCACCTCCATCACGCCCGGCCTGTGGGCTACACACACACACACACACCCATGCACGCACATACGGACACAGACACACGCACATACAGACACAGAAACATGCGCATACACACACACACACACACACGCACATACACCAACACACACACACGCACACGCACATGCACGCACACAAGATAAAGTGGTTGGATGGTGGTAATGACACTGGTTGGATGATGGTAATGACACTGGTTGGATGGTGGTAATGACACTGGTTGTGCTGGGTGGTAATGACACTGGTTTGGTGGTGGCAATGACACTGGTTGGATGGTGTTAATGACACTGGTTGAATGATGGTAATGACACTGGTTGTACTGGGTGGTAATGACACTGGTTTGATGGTAGTGACATTGGTTGGATGGTGGTAATGACACTGGTTTGATGGTGGTAATGACACTGGTTTGATGGTGGTAATGACACTAATTGGATGGTGGTAATGACACTGGTTGGATGGTAGTAATGACACTAATTGGATGGTGGTAATGACACTGGCTGGATGGTTGTAATGACACTAATTGGATGGTGGTATTGACACTGGTTGGATGGTAGTAATGACACTAATTGGATGGTAGTAATGACATTGGTTGGATGGTAGTAATGACACTAATTGGATGGTGGTAATGACACTGGTTGGATGGTTGTAATGACACTAATTGGATGGTGGTATTGACACTGGTTGGATGGTAGTAATGACATTAGTTGGATGGTGGTAATGACACTGGATTGATGGTGGTAATGACACTGGTTGGTAAAAATTGGTGATAATGACACTGGTTGGTAATGCTTGGTAGCAATAACACTGGTTGGATAGTGGTAATGACACTGGTTGGTGATACTTTGTGGTAATGAAACTAGTTTGATGGTGGTAATGACACTGGTTGGTAGAAATTGGTGGTAATGACACTGGTTTGTAAAAATTGGTGATAATGACACTGGTTGGATAGTGGTAGCAATGACACTGGTTGGATAGTGGTAATGATGACACTGGTTGGTGATACTTGGTGGTAATGAAACTAGTTTGTTGGTGGTAATGACACTGGTTGGTAAAAATTGGTGGTAATGACACTGGTTTGTAATGCTTTGAGGCAATGACACTGGTTGGATCTTGGTAATGACACTGGTGGTTAATGATTGTTGTAATTACGTTTGTGCAGGGAGGTAATGATGCTGGTTTTGCTGGGCGGTAATGAGTCTGGTTTTGCTGGGCGGTAATGAGTCTGGTTTTGCTGGGCGGTAATGAGTCTGGTTTTGCTGGGCGGTAATGAGTCTGGTTTTGCTGGGCGGTAATGACAGCTGAGCCCCCCATGTCACATACCTCCCCCGAGCGCCGAGCCCTCCCCCTTGACCACTGTGCTGGTGATGCGGAGGTCCTTGAAGGGGGCCGCCCCCAGCGGGCCGTGCATGTCGGAGGCAGGCCTGACGAGTCGGTTGGAGCCCCTGATGGTGATCCGCGGCTCGCTGGGAGGCAGCACCATAACCACCGCCTTGATGTCTGGGATGGACAGACATGAGTCCTCACCAAAACACCTGGGGGAGACAGAGAGGGAGGGGGAGGAAAGAGAGAGGGAGGGGAGAGAGCGAGAGAGACGATTTTGACAGATATTGGATGTATTTTCCTCCTTTCCTATTCATATCGTGTCAAACTCTAATTCAACAGACACTTATAATACAATATGCATTGTATAATGCATAGAATACATTCCAGCATATTGATATAATATAGTTTGTAAATCCAGGGTAAACATGTTACGTTAATAAGATTAAACATGTACCTAGTGACCATCTTTTTCACTTTAAAATCTAAAGCTGTCATATCTGACATATTTTCCCGATTGTATTCGACCCCTATGATTCATTTCTTTCTCATCTTTTCATGTCAGAAATCCATCAATAGGAAAATAATCTGGAAACCCTTTGAGCTAGTCTAAAATGTGTCCGTTTTATACCCGTCAAACATCAAATGTGTGTGGACAGACCTGGCGATGCCATCAGTTTAAAACCTGCTCCCTCCTGCTTTCATTATCCAGAAAAGTACAGAAAGAAAGAGAAACAGTAAATACAAAGTTGTGGAATGTGAGAGGGAAAAGTGTGAAGGGCCTCGGAACGATGCCAAATCCTCGACAAGCAAAATGTCTTTGCTCCAGTTGATGGAACCAACCTCAAACGTGAAAGCCTTTATTCTTCCCTTCTGTCTGAAGGCAAAATGGCCCCCTGAGGAGTGTGCAAAGTAATTGGTCTGAGCTTTGTGCTAATGCTAATAGGGGATATTTTTAAGATTCCCAGCTTTTGAGACAAATCACTATAGACAGTTTAAATGAGAGCAATAGGGGGATTGGGATTGACAATGTCCCTGTGGGCGCAATCATTGTTTATGTGTATTTGTGTGTGTCTGTGTGTGTGTGTGTGTGTGTGTGTGTGTGTGTGTGTGTGTGTGTGTGTGTTTGTTTGTGTGTGTGTCTGTGGGTGTCTGCAAAAATATGTGTGCTCGCATTTACATGAATGTGTGCACTGATGCAAATGGTTGTCGGGGCGTCTGGATGCATGTGTGTGAGCGCATGCGCATCTTTATGTGCATGTGAGTGCATGTGTGTTACTGTGTGTGTGTGTGTTGTTGTGTGTCTGTGTGCATTTGCTTTTGTGTGTGTGTGTGTGTGTATGTGGGTGACTTCATGTATGTCCTTGTGTATGTGAGTGTTTGAGTGTGTGTGTATTTCCGTGTGTATGTCTGTATGTGAGGGAGGTATTGTGTGTGTGTGTGTGTGTGTCTGTGAGTATGCGTATGTGTGTGAGTGTGAGTGTGTGTGTGTGTGTGTGTGTGTTTGTGTGAGTGTGCATATGTGAGTGTGTGTGTGTGTGTGTGTGTGTGTGTGTGTGTGTGGACCTCTGCATGTATTGACTGGGCCCTATGGGCGCCAGTCTCACAGGCCATTACCCCTAACAGCTTTATTTTAGATGGCTTGTGAGGGGTTTGTGAGGTGTAGCGCAGTAAAACATCAGCATCCTCCACACTAACAGCCTCGCACCACCAGGCTCCTCCTCCTCCAGCATACCACTCTACTCCACAACTTTTAAATGGCCCCATCAAAAAGAATGCAAACTCCATAATAATACTAATGAATGAGGGGTCCAAGCCTCTGGTGCATTAGCTATGGCTCCATGCTCAGACCCCAGCCAGGGACTGGTGCTGTGAGGCTGTTAGCCTTGTGGGGCGTCTGTGGGGCTGTGGGCCCCACAGACGCCCCAAAGCCCCACAGTGGGCCGTTCTCAATGTTTACTAAAAACATCAGTGGCCTTGTCTCCTTCCTGTGAAATAACAACTGGGTAAACAAATAAAAGAACTGAAAGCAGGAGGTATAGAGGTGGCCTTTAGAATTGGGTAACAGAGGGACAAGTTAAAGGACACCTCTAGATGGGGGGAAATCTGTGCAGCCCCCTACAGATGGGGTCACTATGTGGTGGTCCGGTCCACTGGAGCAGAGGGCAATGAGCACATTTAAACATGGTGAAAACGGTCTTCCTCCTACAAAGCCTGCTGATCGGAGTGAATGTGTGAGTGTGTGATTGTGTGTGAGTGTGTGTGCGTTCCTTTAGGTTTGCAGCATGTTTCATAGATTAGACACAACCCTCTCAACCATTTAATAAGCGTCATTATAAATTGTACCACGGTAAAATTATAAAATGAAAAGCACTTGATAAATGTGAACTAGCATTGGTAAATTGCATGTAGTAACCATATATACTGTATATATTTATATACGTACTTACCAATATTAATTGTTCTGGCTGAATTGTTTTAAAGACCCAATAACGTTGTTGGTGTGCCAGACCTGTGAATATTGGCTATGTAACAAAAACACCAGACAAGAGTTTAGGAAATCCCCTCTGTGTGTGGGTCTGTGAGGCAGTCCCTGGTGGAGCCCAGTTTAGCATCACTTCCGATGGGCTGAAAACAAGTCTCAAGTGAACCCCTGCTAGAGAGCTGCTTCCTTTCATTCTTTCAAATGCATATTAAGCCAGAGAATCAAATGTAATGAGCGGTAAAATAAAAAAATAATATTGTAAAGGCTCTTATTATTTTTGCTCTAATTGCAATGACACACGTAATAGAGATAAAGAAAATAAACTAAGGATCTTAATATCAGCAACATTGTTGTTCTCCTCTTGAGTGTCCCCACTAAAGATCTCTGCATGCATCTCGGCTCACTACACACAGGTGTTTAGATGGACCCCTTCCATCTAAAGCCATCTAAAGCCAATAGCACACAATGCAGCCTGCTTCATTGTTGGTGTGTGCTCCGTCAAAACAACTATATATATTTTTAGCAATTATTTAGCAATGCCAGCGTACTGAGCGAGCCCTTATTCAAGACACAAGGAGACCAACGTGCTAACCATACTGGAGCAGGCGTGCTGTGTGTGAGAGCCCATCCTCTCCTTATCTAGACAGCAGAGCGGCTGTTCTTCACAGCCGTACACAGGTTCAGAAAGCATCCATTACAGCTGGGCAGGCTGCAGGCTGTGGCTTATCGACCGGCCCGTCCAGGCTCATGCTGCCTGCCGTCGCTCCACACCTCCACGGCTACCGCAGCGCCCGAGATGGAGGGCTGATATAGTATAGAGAACACACACTCACACACACACACACACACACACACACACACACACACACACACACACACACACACGTACGTACTCACACGGGAGCACACACACACACACACACACACACACACACACACACACACGTACGTACTCACACGGGAGCACACACACACACAGACACACACACACACACACACACACACAAAAGCACACACACGTACGCAATGACACGGGAGCACATGCTCACTCACACACACACACACACACACACACACACACACAAACACACACACACATACTCACATGCTCACATGGGAGTACACACACACACACACACACACACACACACACACACACACAAACACATACTCACAAAGGAGCACATACACACAATCACACACACAATCACACACACATACACACATACATAACATGCACACACATGGTCATGCAGACAACCACACACACACACACACACACACACGGGACAACACACACACACATGCATACATAAGATGCACACTACTACTGGTCTCACCCTCCCTCTCGTCCCCAGCAGACTTGCTCCTCGCTAGGCAGCAGGCAGTGGCCCACAGCCCTGAATGGAGAACAGGGAGGGACATTCCCCAGATGTTGGCCCTGAGCTGATGGGCTACACAACGTCTAAATGTTTGCATTAACATTCTATGGTCGAATCTCCCTTGGCTGCTGCTAGACTTCCATGACTAGCAAACAGAAGACAACACTGCCCTCATGTTATCAAGATGATGGATCGTTTCAAAGCCTGTGGAGCGCTCTGTACTACGTGTGCACTTTTTGTTCTGTGGTACTTGTGAGCTCTTTGTACCGTGGTACGTGTGTACTTTTTGTACTGTGTTACGTGCGTACTCTTTGTTCTGTGGCACATGTGTACTTTTTGTGCTGTACTACGTGTGTACTCTTTGTATTGTGGTACAAGAGTACTGATTGACTTGGTTCTTGGTTCTAATGCACTTATTGTGGGTCGTACGTGTGTACTTATGGTACGTGTCTACTTTTCGTTTGTGTGTACGTGTTTTATGGTTGGGTGCTTGCATGCAGTGTGTGTGTGTGTGTGTGTGTGTGTGTGTGTGTGTGTGTACTTACTGCACGGTGGTAGTGATGTGCACTCTCCTCAGGCCCGGGGTGGGGAACTGGCGTGAGTTGATGTAGGACACCTTGGTCATGGCCGTGTTGAGGCTGCTCACCTCCTCCCCCTCCACCACCAGCACAGACTGGGCTGGGTTAAAGTGGAACTGAACCACACACACACACACACACACACACACACACACACACACACACACACACACACACACACACACACACACACACACACACACACACACACACACACACACACACACACACACAGTGCAATAGAATAGTGGAATAGAGAAGAAAGAAAACAAAAAGAAGACATATAAATCACTGCTTAGTTTCTTTTGCTCCACAGATGTTGTTTCTTTGTGGCCTGGCATAGCCTTTGTTATCGTTCCCTTGCTTCATTCATCTTGATATTATCTCTGAGAGAAAAAGGGAATACCTTCAAGCTAAGCGAGCATGAGAAGCTCGGTTCGACATAGATCATAACAAGAAACAAAGCACCTTGTCAGTTTATTCGAGAAGTGTTGCAGAGGATTGTGAAAGAAAAAGACCCTTCACCAAGGCTCCATGGCTGGATCTTGTTAATTTAAGCTAAGGTGGGCAGGGGTCCAGCATAAAATACGTCTAGTTCACCTAGACCCTACATAGCCACCCCTCCCACCCCTCCCAGGCACTTATTGTATGTTGTACGTCCTGGCACTTAATGTACGCACTTATTGTATGTTGTACGTTCTGCCATTTAATGTACGCACTTATTGTATATCGTACGCCCTGGCAATAAAAAAAGAAAGAAAAAAAAATACTACTTAGCTGTGTAGCATCTTATCCAAGCTATCTTTGTTGTACACAGGGAATGGGTTAACCTAGAAATTGTCGGTGCTTGGTACTTACTGAACCAAACAGCTACATATTTTTTTCTACTTCTTCTGCCAAATGTACTTATTGCAAGTCGCTTTGGTTAAAAGCATCTGCTAAAGGCTGTAAATGTAAATGTAATGTAATGTCGGTCGCCCAAAGTCTTCATGTTTCAACTCTTTTGTCTCTGAACAACCTCCAGTGTATGACCTCATCTTTCTAAGAGAGCAATGAGGTGTATTAACAGCCACCGTCGCCTAGCAACCCCTCGTAACTTTGTAGCTTGGATGTAAGTCCACGGTGCAGCTGTTGGAGTGGTTGATGAATGAGAGCAGGAAGGTAGGGAATGTTTTAAGTGACCTAATGACCAGCTACGTTGGATTGATCATGTCAAGCAGACACTTAAAACATGGTAGGGGAGAGAGAGAGAGAGAGAGAGAGAGAGAGAGAGAGAGAGAGAGCGAGATGCGAGATGGGATATTAAAATAGACTAAAGCCACGAAGGTGTGAATTAGAGTGTGTGTGTTTGTACAAAGTGTGAAACATTTGCATGCAAAAACAAAGTGCAAGGAGGTGGGATCACTAGTACATGCACCCTGTATGTAGCAAACCCACATCCAGAAGGGAAAACTATCCGTGTCTGCCACAAACTGTCAAACATGACCTGGTGAAATACATAATATGGAGCTGAACTAGCTTCCTTCTCACTGTAAACCGCCAACCGAACAATGAAAGAATACATAGACTTTCTGCTAGGAGAATGACATCACATTCCTCCTTCTTTACTTGTTTCTACCCACCCAAGAGCCACCTAGAACCACATTTTGAAGAATTACGTGCTGTCTCTCCTGCCTGGGCTCTGAGCAGGTGGTCATGAATGCCAGCTGAAGAGACAGCATAAGTGTCCTTCTTCCTGGCACTGGGCCCGTGCTATCCTCCCCTCACCTTGATGTCCTTGCCCAGGCTTTCCAGGGAGTTGATGTCCAGTCCCTCCTTGCAGGCCTGCAGGCAGGAGATGACCTTCTGGGTCTCGATGCGTCCCGGCCGGATGGTCAGACCCGACAGGCTGCCCCGGAAGTACTGCGTGAACCGCGGGGTCGTGACCTCGCCGCCTGACGGAGGAGAGGGAGGAGGCAAAAAATGAAGTTATGAGAAATGCCCTTTTATCGACTGAGATACCTGCAGGGTCCACGGCTCTGTAAAGAAGCACTGTGTAGGGGCATGAATCATTCATATTTTGCAGTCAATAAGCAGATACATGGGAGAGTTGCATGCACGACTGCACGCATAACTACTTGAATCCATATGGGGGCTGTAAGCAGTTTGTTATCTAAAGGCTGTCACCTCCGTTGTCGACCTGGTATTGTGAACCGTGAAATACATTTGAACACATTTTAACAAACGCACGCTAGCCGAATGGGTAATGAGCGTAGCGTCGGTGGGCTGTGGCGGAGGGGAGAGGAGGAGGAGATCCTCACAGAGCTCCATCCGCTCCTGTGTCCGTGTGACTCACCTTGCACTTTCTCCTTCCTCCTCTCCTAGTTGTCCGTCGCTTTGATCCCTGAGCAATTAACTGTTGACCGGGCCAGCCGGACTGCACTGACAGCCGGAGGTGGCGGCGGTTCTTTGCAGATACTATTTACTTAAAAGACCCTGAGGGTGTTTTAAACTACAGCCTGACAGCATTATAAACATCGCGAAGGTCTTCGTTGTGTAGAATAATTGTTGCAAAATGTTTATTATTTGATTGGACTTAAATGCCTTCACCAAATCTCAGCCATATTGATCTAATGTTAGTCATATTATTTATAAATGCAGTGGATTAGTCAGGAGACCCCGCTGATGCTGTTGACGTGAAGCAGTGTGAGGGATCTCTGGTCTTTATGGATCTCCAGCTAGTGGAAGAGCTGACAGTCAGAGAACACACAGTGTTTGTGTCCTGCTCATTGTCTTCACTTTGAAGACCCACCAAAGCAGCCCGGGGAAGATAAGGTGCCCTCGGTTACTAAATTATAAATATTCCTCTGTCCTCTTTCGCTCCCTGACACACACACACATGCACGTAAACAAATACTTTCACATGCACACAAACACACACACACGTACGCGCATACATGCACACAAACAAACACCTACACTCGCACACACACACAGGCACCCACATGCACACTCGCGTGCGTGTACAAACAAACACACATGCACAGATGCACACAAGCAAACACTTACACTCGAACACACAAACACACACACACACACAAACTCTTTCCCTCTTTGAAATAACATGAAAAGACATTGTAAACTCATGCACACACACGCGCACACACACGCGTGCGCACACACACACACGCACACACACACACACACACACACACACACACACACACACACACACACACACACACACACACACACACACACACACACACACACACACACACACACACACACTGACAGAAGTTATCCAGCAGGGGGAGGATTCCTGCTGAGCGGAATGGCTCCTTTATTCCGCCTTTATAATTGAGTGACTGAGGCATAAATGACACAAATTGCCCTTATTTCTCACTTTGTTCAGTCATTGCACCGATAACATTGACAAACAATAGGAACAATAAGCAGGGAACCAAGGCCATTTGTCTGTATCCTAATATCTTCAGACAGCTGAATGGATGTCCATAGTGAAATACGATCCTACTGTTGTTCACTGTATTGCTTACCTAATCTCCTGACAGGGTGAATACATAAATATACGATACCATCAAGACTACTGAGAAGCTGACATCGTTGACTTGTTACGCTTGTTTCTGTTTCTTGGTTTAATGACACCTGAGCTACAGTGCTTTAGAAACCGTGAACCAAGCCAGCTGCGACTCTGGCATTACCCCGACAACCAGGAACTAAGTCTAAGCGCCCACTGCACAATGGCGTATTATCACAGGGCTTATTTTACTGCTGTTCAACTTACAAAAGCTATTCCTCAAGACAATATCAAGTCTCTGTTCTGCATTTGGTGGCGGAATCCATTCCCCCATTCGGCACGTCTCATGTTTTATGTGTCTGATCGCCGGGAAGACGAGAAAGCCGAGCGGGGAAGCTTTGAAAGGCAATCCAGCTGGCTAATGGCCTGCAAAGTTATCAGTTGTGGATTAGCGGAGCTTAACGCTGCTTCATTGGGATGTAATAGCCGGAGAACTTGTCCTCTGTTCATTCCCAACTAATCCGTGCTCCTCTCACAATCACACAGAGAGAGGGAGAGGGAGAGAGAGAGAGAGAGAGAGAGAGAGAGAGAGAGAGAGAGAGAGAGAGAGAGAGTGAGTGGTGGGATCAGAGGAAGAAGTTCTGACTGGAGCCCAGAGCGCTTCAGAGCGCCGGGCAGAACAGATCATGTCCCCCCCCACCCCCTCCTTCCTACCCTTTACACTGTTCCTGCCTAATTATTGTGGCTGTAAACGCTGAGCTGGTAATACTTGCTACCCCGTTCAGCTGTGATTGCTCACACCTCGCATCCCACATCCATTTCAATTACACGCCCGTACCGCGCTATTACCAACACGACTCCAAGGCCCCGAAACCCCTGCATCTCTCTCTCTCTGGTTTACCATCTCGTTCTATCTCTCTCTTCTGCCTCTCTCTCTCTCTGGTTAACCATCTCATTGTATCTCTCTCTCTTTCTGACTTTACCATCTCATTCTATCTCACTCTCTCTCTCTCTGGTTAAAAATCTCTTTCTATCTCTCTCTCTCTGGTTTACGTTCTCATTCTTTCTCTCTCTCTCTGGTTTACCATCTCATTGTATCTCTCTCTCTTTCTGACTTTACCATCTCATTCTATCTCACTCTCTCTCTCTCTGGTTAAAAATCTCTTTCTATCTCTCTCTCTCTGGTTTACGTTCTCATTCTTTCTCTCTCTCTCTGGTTTACCATCTCATTGTATCTCTCTCTCTTTCTGACTTTACCATCTCATTCTATCTCACTCTCTCTCTCTCTGGTTAAAAATCTCTTTCTATCTCTCTCTCTCTGGTTAACCATCTCATTCTATCTCTCTCTCTCTGGTTAACCATTTCTTTCTCTCTCTCTCTCTCTCTCTCTCTGGTTTACCATCTCTCTCTCTCTCTCTCTGGTTAACCATCTCTTTCTATCTCTCTCTCTCTCTCTCTGGTTAACCATCTCATTCTATCTCTCTCTGGTTAACCATCTCTTTCTATCTCTCTCTCTCTCTCTCTCTCTCTCTCTCTCTCTGGTTAACCATCTTATTCTATCTCTCTCTCTGGTTAACCATCTCATTATATCTCTCTCTCTGGTTAACATCTCTTTCTATCTCTCTCTCTCTCTCTCTCTGGTTAACCATCTCTCTCTCTCTCTCTCTCTGGTTAACCATCTCTTTCTATCTCTCTCTCTCTCTCTGGTTAACCATCTCATTCTATCTCTCTCTCTCTGACTTCATCTCAGTACCCCTCTCTCTCTTGTATCATTGTCTCTTTCTGCTTGGTGTTGGAGCGTCTCTTAGAATCAAATCATTTCAGTGACAATGTGAGCTCCCCTCCCTGACGTTAATGGCTCAATTAAACTATGGTCTATGTGTGTGTGTGTGTGTCTTTTATTAGCATATACTTTATAAATTCATGAGGGCACAAAAACACAAACACTCAAACACACTCACATATATATACACACATAGCAAGACACACAGACAAACACACACACTCACACACGCGGGCGCGCGCGCACACACACACACACACACACACACACACATCCACACTTACCTTGCCAGCAGGCCCCCACTGTGAGCTGAGTGTCGATCTGCGCAGAATGAATTGGCCAATCGTCTGTCACCAGGTAGGGTTCATAGGTCACGCCGTCAACGAATAGCGTCACAGCAGGAAACTCCACATTGATCACGTAGTAGTGCCACTCCTTGTCACAGATCTAAAGCACGGACACAGAGACATGGGGGTTTGCTATAGTAAGCTGTTCAACCAACACTTTATCATGGAAAACCGTTTGTGCTAGGACCTCAGTACAGAACAATAGATGTACCCTACAATAGAATCATTGACACAATAGGTTTAGTATGGGATTGAAACACATATACTGGAGTAACACAATAGACCTAACATTTGATTCTAAGGTCCTGTTTTATGTTAGATTACAAACAATGCCCTACAAATGTATGATAAGAAATATAAATGAATAGAAAATAACATAAATGTTTGTCAGCAACAGCGAGGCAGAAGTAATACTGTACACCCACTGGAACATGTACAGGGATTTTACCGGGATGTAGAATTGAGTAGCATCTGGATGAAATGCCTAGGCTTAATTGTAATACAATATTCATAAGGTCATCTTCCGCTGAGCCTCCATGTTGCACCGCCCTGTCTCTACCGTAGCCAAGAGCGGGGAAACGGTAAAGTGGAGGTGAACCCCCCTGTTTCAGCTTGAATTTGAACACTACGCGATTTCAAAACATTTGTTTTGGCTTAGAGTTATAGGAATAAGGAGGGCATGTTATCGACATGGCTACGAACCATTTATGTTACTTTGTTCATAGTGTCGTTTTGAAGGAAGGTCATAATGAATTGTTCATGAACCACACACCAGGGTGGTATTCTATGAGTATCCGGAAAGCTTAACCTCTCTTGGATGCAAAAATCTAAATATACCGCTGCTAAGAAGGAGCTCCACACACGCACACACACACACACACACGCACGCACACATGCACGCACACACACGCACGCACCCACATGCACGCACACACGCACGCACACACACACGCACGCACACACACGGCTTTATGCTATAATGTGTGAGAACTCAACCCCATCTCGGACATGCCCCAAACAGCAAATGAGACGAGTTTATTCCCCGTCCTTGCACCAAACATCCTATGTATTTAGAGGATTCCAATATAATGGAGTTTCAAACCCTTTTTAATCCAGCTGTAAATAGTGTAGTCAGTGAATGGCAGTCTGCAGATGAGGGGGATTATGATAAGACGGTGTGTTTTGGTGTGCTTTTGAACATGCTTTAATAATCAAATAATTGTTTAGTAGTCGAAACAGAACTGTTGCGATAGAACTGCATACCGTCATGAAATCAAAAGCTTTCAACAATCACACACATATGGCTTGTAGCGTCGACTGCTAGCGAGATGAATGATCAAAACATATAACAGATGGCATTTATAATATATTGTCACTATATTTATTATAGGTCTTAGAATGTAGTTCAGCACTATGGATGATCAATACATATAACAGATTTGATAATTATAGGTCTTTGAGTGTAGTTCAGCACTATGGATGATCAATACACATAACAGATTTGATAATTATAGGCCTTTGAGTGTAGTTCAGCACTATGGATGATCAATACATATAACAGATTTGATAATTATAGGCCTTTGAGTGTAGTTCAGCACTATGGATGATCAATACATATAACAGATTTGATAATTATTGGTCTTTGAGTGTAGTTCAGCACAATGGATGATAAATACATATAACAGATTTGATAATTATAGGTCTTTGAGTGTAGTTCAGCACAATGGATGATCAATACATATAACAGATTGGATAATTATAGGTCTTTGAGTGTAGTTCAGCACTATGGATGATCAATACATATAACAGATTTGATAATTATAGGTCTTTGAGTGTAGTTCAGCACTATGGATGCAGTATGAGGACTGTGTGTGGAGGAATGTATAAAGCCTGTTGCCTCATTCATGCACAACATGAACAGACACCATGGTGACTGTGACAAAGATACCTGATTGTTATAACGATTTGTTCGCTGGCTAGAGCCGGCAAAATATCGACCTTGCTGTTTTTCTGCACAAACGAAATTGCAGCATATGTGAACAGTCCCATTCAGCTCCATGGTCTTTTATTATTTATAACGAATAAATCATAATGTTCAATTTGAAAGTCCTTTTACTTGTAAACTATGACCTTGTTTTTAAACGAAATCACGTATTCATACAATTTATGAAGGAAGGAACCACATCACTTCTCACTTGGCTTGTGGAGGCTGTCCTAGATAATGACATCCTATTGGAAGAAGCTAGTGGCCCCTTACACAATACAGACCAGTACAGGCCTGTGTAGTCTACACACTGGCCGTTAATGTGTTGGGATAGTACAACTATAGGTGGTAACTTTACATAAATTTCTGATTGATTGAAAGTTCCAGTTTTACTGGAAAATGTCCAAACCCTTATTGAAGAAACCATTACAATCGCCCTCACTTCTTGGGCCAGCTTTCAATCGATTTGCATTGATGTTCAGCTCAACGCTTATTTTTATTAGAGCAGAAATCTTTGTTTTCCACCTAGTCCGGGCAGTTGGGCACTGGGCCAGTTGACAGGCTTGTTTTTTGTTAGTTTCTTTGTGACCGTGGATGAAAACCTTGGCAGAGGATAATGAAAGATATCCTCTGCCAAAGGGACGATTATTACCTATGAATAAAAAAAACATAAAATGCCTTAATAGATCAAGGGCATACCTAGCAAGACTAATCTTAGCTTTTAGATAGAGATAGATAGATAGATAGATAGAGATAAATAGAAAGATAGAGAGATATAATTTTATAGAGATAGGTGATAGAGATATAGAGATAGAGAGATAGCTATATATATATATATATATATATATATATATATATATATATATATATATATATATGTGT
Source organism: Pollachius pollachius (assembly GCF_949987615.1). Lineage (NCBI taxonomy): Eukaryota > Metazoa > Chordata > Actinopteri > Gadiformes > Gadidae > Pollachius > Pollachius pollachius. Next base: position 18,508,673 of record NC_136947.1, on the reverse strand, counting down.
GTGTATAGAGAGATAGAGAGATAGAACGAGATAGAGAGATAGATAGATAGATGGATTGATAGAGATTGATATATATGTAGTGTATATAGTACAACAAAACAGAATACATACATTATGTAGGTGAATGTGTTGGTGATTCTAGAGGACAACGGAGTCCGTATAGTGACATATATGGATGGATGGGTATCAACGATGTGAGTGTGTGTGTTCCTTTAGGTTTGCAGCATATTTCATAGACCCTCTCAACCATTTTATAAGCATAATTATAAATTGTACCAAGGGGACAAAAAAGTGAATGAAATGAATAGCACTTGATTAATGTAGCAGAGGTACATTGCAAAAATGTCCATATATATACTATTAATATTGCTTCCAGCTGAGAAAAAATATACTTCAAAGCTGTATTTTTGTCTGTATTGTTTGAAAAACTCAATAACGTTGTGGGTCCGTCAGACCTGTTAATTGATTTTGTAACAAAAACACCAGACAAGTGTTGAAGAAATCCCCTCTGTGTGTGTGTCCATGTAGCAGTCCCTGGTTAGGTGTATGCAATGATAAAAAACAGAAGATGCAGCGGTCCCAGACTGTGATGTGCCAAAAGGGGGTCAAAGGCTAGTCCAGGGACACTTTGGAGGTCTAATAGCAGCCGGCAGGAAGGTCCTCCAGAGATGCTCTGCAGGGCAGCAACAGAGGGAGTCTCCTGCTGATCCTGCTCCTCTGCCTGACCAGAGGGGCATGCAGCAGTTGACTGCAACCACTCCTGCTGAGTGTTACAGTTCATATTTCAAGGTGCACAAAATCACTTTCAAAGGCTTTTAACGGAACGCTGACGTTTTTGGGGTATGCCACCATCTCTCTCTCTCTCTCTCTCTCTCTCTCTCTCTCTCTCTCTCTCTCTCTCTCTCTCTCTCTCTATCTCTCTCTCTCTTTCTGCAACCTCTCCTTCTGTTGTGATTTAGCATGTCCTTTCATCTGCCAGGTGTGGGGCATGCAGACACATTTAAAAAATTCACACAAAGTCAGCAATCAAATCATCGCACATGTGAAAGCATGCGCACAACGTACATGCATGCTGAAACTCACATTCACAGACACATAAACTCTCACACACACACACACACACACACACACACACGCACACACACACTCTGTGATACACTACTGTAAGCCTGGCCCATCAGAGCCCAGCTGCTTCTTCGTTTGCAGGTTTAAGAGACCCTGCGATCCATAGCTCTTATTATGATACCTCCCCCTAGAATCTCTTTCTTAATCTTTTAAATGATTTCCATTAGCCTAGATAGGGCCGTGCCCAACCCCTCGGGGCTCTAGTCTAGTGCCAGACCAATGCGGATGGAGCAGGTGACTCATACCAACACTCACTCTCACACACACACACACACACACACACACACACCGCCAATTATTCTATGCTGAACAACTCCGACAACATGGGCACAGGCGCCTCTGTTGTTGACATGTGATCATCTTACAAGGTAGGGAGCTAATGGGATGAACTAGGGAGCAGTGAAGCGTGGACTGACATTATTCTGTTTATTTCACCTGGGCTAATGGAGCACGAAAACACCATTTACTATGGTGTTTTGTTGAAAAACAACAAATAAGCAAAAGCCTCCCAGTATTTTGAAATAAGAAGTTCATCCTTTTTAATTTATAGTTATGTTAGGATTGGGTAGGAGTTAAAGAGGGTCTGCAGAGTCTTTTTCAAATGCTTCATAAAAATGAATTGCAAATGGTTATTCTCAACAAACTCACTTTATTTGATTTTCCTAATCTTAAATAATGTTAATTCTCATCTAGAATTGGGTGAGCGATAATGGTGCTACGCATAAAGATAGACATAGATCTTTAAAATATGCTGAAATGGCCATTGCTTGGGATTCGCTTCAATCGATTGATCTGTATTTGAATGCGGTGATTTGTCCTTATTTTTATATCTTTACAATGTTCCAAAGGCTGCACCATCAAAACTAATCCCACCCTCCTATCAGTGTACCGCCTCCCAAATAAATCATCAGTGTTCATCAGCCACTCTTGAGATGTATAAATTTACATATCAAAAATAATGTATTCATAAGGCTCCTTTGCCAAAATAATGGGTTTTTCGCCTTCATTAAGACCTGCATATTACAGAGTCTGTGAACCATGCTAATGCAGGGTAAAACACTGGGTGTGGGTATCTTGTTGTGGGATAAAGCATTGGCAATATTTGAATATTCAATATCAATATCTCCAACCATGTACTGTGTTCAAAGCAGACTCCATCACTTGGATACTGTAGCCAAACTGCAGTTCCCTGAAGTCGCTATCTTCGCCGATACAGATAGTGCTAATTGCTCCGATGTATGAAAACCAAGAAGATACTGAGAGCGAGCTAAGTAGCCTGCTAGATAAGGGAGCCCCAATTAAAATGAGAAAGAGGTCCTGAAAGAGTCACTGTGGATAAACGTGACATAGATGGTATGACAAGCATGATTGTGGGGGGAGGAAACAAAAAAATAAAACAGTAGTCCGGAAGTGACTCTTTACTGCACTGTAACACGGTTGTGACTGAATCCACACCCCAGGGAATACAACCTGCTCTGCTGCCTAATGTGTGAGCAATTTGCTAACTTGATTAATCAGTCATTGGCTCCAGTATTAGTAATTTTGAGGCCAAACGGTTTCGCATGTTCTTTCTTCATCCAGGTTGATAAACTCTTCCTGAATAAGGGAACAGCTGTCTCCCGCACTCTCTTTGGAAAACAGAACACATTTCCCTTCAGAGTATAATTTTTCCTAATGACTTTATAAGCGATTTTGTGACATGGAGAAACCACATTTTCATCAAAACCTCCTTCATAATTATGGCCTATTTCCAAATGACCCAAGGCAGGATGCTTCATGTAAACATTGTTGAGCAGCAAACATGCACACATGCTGTTTCAGTGTAAGGGGATAAAAGCTGAACCACTAGAAGGCTAACTGTTCAGTTTCTATCCCCTCACATTGACACAGTATGTGTATTTGACCCAGGCCAAACAAGGGGTAAACTCTCAGATAGCCTACTGTCTGTCTGGCTGGATTTCCGTCTGTCTGCAGGTTGTGGTCTGCCTATAAAGGTTAACGCCAAGCGTCTGTTTTCTGTGTGTGTCCTTCCTTGACCGCTCTTTTAATGATCCATGGGGTTGTACAGTGCTTGAAGAAGCGTGACCAGCTTATATTCCAGTGGTTACACACTGCACCACCGCCTCAATGACAAACACACACAAGGACATTCTTGTGTGATTGATTGAAAGTTGATTGATTGAAAAACAAAAACTGTCTCTGTATGCAAACGCTTCAAACTGACACATAAAACACACACATGTTGACAGTTTAAAGGGATATAAAGATAAAACCTTCCCAGAATTGTAAAGTGCTTGCTGATGAACTTTAATTCATCATGCTCCTGCTAAGCCCTTTGCCCTTCAGTAATGTGCTGCATGGTGTTCACGACGCCACAGCCACCAACGGCACCTACAGTCCAAACGCCTTACTCTGCCTGACTGGAGGAACTTAAACATGTCCATGTCATGGATGTGTCATGGGTCAGACCAAGGGGCAGTCGTAGCTCAGGACTCTGAAGGTGGTGCCTCAACACCCTCCTCCAGCGTCTTTCTCTCTTGGGTGGTGGTGTTTCCATACGTCGTGGTGATTGAAAAGGAGCGGACCCGCTCCATCACCAATAGACCTACAGATGCCCCAAACTTCCTGAGTGGCTGAAGGAGAGGGTGTCCCCAGTTGGCATTTTAATGATGATGTGGGGGTTGGCCTCTCAATGCAGAGGTCTGCCGATGGGGGAGCCTCACAATTGAAAGGTCAGATGGACACGTGTAGCCAGAAGCAGAAGATTGAATATGACATTGATAGAAAATTGAATATAATAGAATACAATAACATTTGCAAGATGGGGTAAGGTCATGTTAGCTAGGCTATTAAATGAGATGTCAGTTCCCTTTCCTCTTTTGACCTTAGCTGCCTCATGTCCATTTTGTACTCAAACCATCTCTCTTACTTTTCCTCAGCCCCACTGGTCTCTCCTTTATTTTCCTTTATTCTGCTGCCTGTCTGAGTGTGTGAAGGACTGGATACGTCTCAAACTATCTGCACTCTGATTGGTGGATCGTGCAACAAAATGAATTAGAAATGTATGTGTGAATAATTTATAGTAGTTTTAGAATCGAGATGAATCATCAAAATATCAATGTGAGGAATGAGTAAGAAAGAGCTACATACACCAGGTTGCCTTAGAGCTATAGAGACCAGCCAGCTCTAGAGCCATAGAGACCAGCCAGCTCTAGAGCCATAGAGACCAGCCAGCTCTAGAGCTATAGACACCAGCCAGCTCTAGAGCCATAGAGACCAGCCAGCTCTAGAGCTATAGAGACCAGCCAGCTCTAGAGCCATAGAGACCAGCCAGCTCTAGAGCTATAGAGACCAGCCAGCTCTAGAGCTATAGAGACCAGCCAGCTCTAGAGCCATAGAGACCAGCCAGCTCTAGAGCTATAGAGACCAGGCAGCTCTAGAGCCATAGAGACCAGCCAGCTCTAGAGCTATAGAGACCAGGCAGCTCTAGAGCCATAGAGACCAGGCAGCTCTAGATTCATAGAGACCAGGCAGCTCTATAGCTATAGAGACCAGCCAGCTCTAGAGCTATAGAGACCAGCCAGCTCTAGAGCTATAGAGACCAGCCAGCTCTAGAGCCATAGAGACCAGCCAGCTCTAGAGCCAAAGAGACCAGGCAGCTCTAGAGCTATAGAGACCAGCCAGCTCTAGAGCCATAGAGACCAGCCAGCTCTAAAGCTATAGAGACCAGCCAGCTCTAGAGCTATAGAGACCAGCCAGCTCTAGAGCCATAGAGACCAGAAAGCTCAAGAGCCATAAAGATAAGGCAGCTCTAGAGCTAAAGAGACCAGGAGGAAACACAAGTAACTGTCCTGCATTCTTGCACTCTTGCATTGTGGGAAAGCTTTTACTGAACCAGGATCTTCCTAGAAGTTTAGCCACAGAAAAGTAAAACATTTGTCAGAGACAAAGTGGACGAGTTGTTGTAATCAACATGTTAAACAAAAATAAATGCTTTGTTGTTGTTATGTGACGTACATTTACGTACGTCTTGTTGGTGTTGTGGATGAACCCAACAACAGCATATAGACAGAATAGATACGTGAGCGATGTGCAGATGAACCTGTGGTTTGTTTCTGTTAGTGATGGGAGGTGTTTCTTCTTTGCTGGATTTCCCACTATATGTTTGCTGCCACTGTCTGACAAAAGGCCAACGTTATGATTAAAAGGCTCCTGTCGCCACTCTACATAATGTATACAGTAAACTGTGGACAGGATGTGAAACATGAATAATAAGTTGCACCTGTCGTTGGAGGGAAAAGTCCTGTTTAGATCGCATTCCAACAGAGCAGGATAAGGACATGAAGAGAGACAGGGAGAGAGAGGGAGAGAGAACAGAGGGGAGAACAAGACAGCCAGGCTACCTGATACATGTTATTACTATGCAGGGCTTTGAGGTGTTTGAGTGACACCAATAAATTGAAAATTTAAACAAATGTTGGTCAATTTATTGGTCCTTTGCAGAGATGAAAAACACATTCAGTTTGTGGATAATGAATGGTACTAATTGATGCACTCGTGGTATTGTAGGACACTGTGCATCCACCAAATGGCATACATTATATATATTATGCTATTAAGGTGCATGGGCATGAGTCTGTACTGGCTGCTGTGCTCTGTGTTGCTATTCAGACCAATCAGGGATCCCATCTGGTCCGGACACTCTACGGTAACTTTGCGCGCATCATAATCTCTGTACAGAGAAAGAGCAGCGGTCATCCAGGGTTACTGTACTCAAACGGCCTCCAGCTACTGGGGTCTTCTGCATAGAAAATGCATGGAAACACCTGCACCACCGCTGCTTTGTGAGAACATTATCATTAGTAGTCCTTCTGTTTGGCTGGCTAGCGGGGGGGCACAGGAACAAAGAGAAGGGAAAGAGCGGATTGGGCCTCTGGCGTGCGGTGAGGGCTGCGTAGTGATGGGAGGCAAAATTAGGCTAATCATGAACACTGAGAGAAACGGTCTGCTGTGGATGACAAACTCTCAGAGTGTAAGTGTAGGAGCATAGACGCTGATATAGTTCGAAGATCCGGCCACACTCAGCACCACACAGGCTTGCGGAAATAAAATTACCTCCTCTGCTCTCCTCGCTCTCTCCATCTCCCCCTCCTCTCCCCAATCCACTTATTTCCTCTCTGTGCCATTATAATGCTCTCTCTCTCTCTCTCTCGCTCACTTACTAGCTTCTATTCCCATCGTGATCCTTCTGATCCCGCCCTCTCCTCATCCTCCTCCTCAGCTCCTTTCCTACCCCTCAAGGCCCTTTCCTTCCTCCCAGCACTGTCTCCTCTTACGTCCCGAGTGCCCACTATCCATCCATTACGAGGCCATCCCTTTCTCTCCTCCGCTCCCCTCTCCTCGCGGAGGGCACTTCCCCCTGTTGCTGTCCTACAATATTGATGACAAGGTCTGTTATAAACCAGTACAGTGGATTCATACACTGGAGAGGGTTTTGGTTAGTGACAGAGAATGACAAAAAACACACACACACACACAGACACAGGGGATGCATTCTGTTCAAGTACTGATGTAATCTTACATCACATTGGTTTTTAGAAGGGGATCAAGTCGATAGAAGCCAATAAATCGTATATCAGAGTATAGCATGTATGGCTCTATTTAATCTGACTTGTACATCTTGTGACTCAGGATCAAGGCCCCCGTTGGAAGGGAGTCGACTGATGACATATATCACAAGCGTGTGCTTTATGTCATCAGCAACATTGGTTATCTCCAGCCTGACACTCCTTTGAATAAACCCCTGTGGCTTCTAAAGGTTTTTCACAACAAACTAAAAACTCTTAAATTAAAGTGGGGAGCGATCCATCACATGTGACTCCTTCTGCCAGCCGACCATTTGGAGGAAACGGAACAGAGGAAGACATGAGGACGGAAGACAGAGTGAGCTTAGTGCACACCGCGGGCTACAGCGCTCGCTGGGAGCCCAGAGACCCTGAAGGAACCTCCTCAACTTAGTATCGGCCCCACAGAACGACTCTGCTCTGCGACAACTTTGAGGATTACAACTAGAGTGATGAAAAATTCAGAGTCCCCTTTATGAAGAAAATGGGACAGGCAAGCGTTGTGAGGGCATGTAGTCATTCAGCCTGCGCTGACTGTATAATAAATAGCTAAGTTTAGGTATTTGTCCATAATTAAAGTATTTAACATGGCCTAACATCACAGCAGCTTTAAAGTGGGTATTGAGTTGTTACTCTGTCCTGTTTGTCTGCAGTGGGATCTCCCACACACACACACAATTAGAGGTGCGCACTCCCACACACACACACACACACACACACACACACACACACACACAAGTGTGTGTGTGTGTGTGTGTGTGTGGGAGTGCACACCTCTAATTGTGTGTGTGTGTGGGAGACACACACACACACACACACACACACACACAGGCACACACATACACACACACACACACACAAACAGGTATAGAGTATGATTGATAAAACCTATTAAACATAATGTAGTCCATTATGAGCACTTTTCAAACAAAAAAGTACAGATTCGTAATGACAAAATACAGAAGACAGCAGTAGAGAGAGAGAGCGACAGACAGAGAGAGAGAGAGATTGAGAGAGAAAGAAGCACCAAGCTAAATAGAAATGTAGGGACAAAGTGGGCTATAATTTGAGATTCCTGCTATTCTTCTCCTCCTCCTTTCTCCTCCAGGTCCTCACTCTCAGTCTCCTTAGTGCCCTTGACAAACCATAATGAAGGCTCCATCAATAGATCGAATATTAGGTAACCAGAAATAACCGCGTCTTGTGCAAAGAAATCAAAAAAGTAAGTCTTCCTTACTCTCAGTATTCTCTGTCTGTGTCTCCTCTAAATTCCTTACTTTGTATTGATCGACAATAGACACAGTGTTGTTTTTTTTCGAATAACGAGGTTACACAGCATTATAAATAATTCTGCACAGAGGCCTCCCATCAGTTCACTTGGCATTTCAGGCCTGGCTGGGCTCTTCTTCACTCAGTGAATGGGAGCCTCCATCACTGCTGTTATCTACTGGGAACAGAAGTCAAATGAGCAGCAGCGAGAACCACAACAACCCCTCAGCCACAACTCATTCACACACACACACAAACGCACAGACACACATGCATGTCCACACACACGCAGACACATCCACACCCGCAAGAATAACTCACAGACACACACGCAAATTCCAGAAAAATAACACACACTCGCCTGGATGCATACACGCATATAAGATGCACAAACACACAAAATAACAGATACAGACACACACACACACACACACACACACACAGACACACCATCCAATCAATCATCCTATCCCCGTGAGACATTGGTGATTTCCTCGTAAACATGTGACCCAGGAACAGCAGTAAACGCCTGAGCATGGGAGAGACGTGCAGAGACCCATCAAGGCCCCCCAGTAAGAACCATTATCTAACACAGTGAGTCATCACAAGACTCCCAACACCACAGCCAGGCCCCTTGATCAAACTGGGAGGCTCACTTATGCTTTGGTGTGGTTGGCTGTGGTTTCTGGCCAGCGTGAACAATCCAAACCAACAGACCTCACCAACCTATCAATTCAATTACTTGCCATGGGCCCTTGTTCTGGGAATTGTGAGGCTCCGACTGGAACACAATTTATTTTAAAATGATTGTCAAATCATGGCCACATCTCAACTGCTTTATCTTTTTCCCTGAAAAAAGCCATCCGTTTTTTTCACACAAACACCAAGATTGTTTGTGTGGGTTAAAATCAATGCCATCGCCCATATTCAAACTCTGGCTTTTTGTCCACATGAGTTCGGGTCAATTAGGATGAAAGAGCCTTACAATGCTGCTGTAACCTTTTGTGGTGTCCATGTGTGACGTGTTTGTGTGTGTGTGTGTGTGTTTGTGTGACGTGTGTGTGTGTGTGTGTGTGTGTGCGTGTGTGTGTGTGCGAGAATAGACTGGAAGGAACCACTAGGTGCTTTAAAGATAGAGAGACGGAGAGTGAGAGCTTGTCATTTAGGAAGGGGTGATGAATCTCCAAGTCCTTTAGTAGGCTATAACACAAACAACAGAGATAAAGCATGCTGGTACGTGAGGGAGAGAGAGAGATAGTGAGAGAGATAGGAGAGACAGAGACACAGAGAGAGAGATGTGGAAGAGAAAGGATAGTGTGTGTGTGTGTGTGAGAGAGAGTGTGTGCATGCCTGTGTGTATTTCCACGTGTATACGTTTAAATCCCTGACCAAATCGTGGCTTTGTTAAATCAACAAAGGAGACCAAATCAAGCCATTTCTTCTTTTTAGCTTTCCTCCCGTTCTCTCTTCCCTCCCTCATCCTCTCCTCTCCATTATTTCTCGAGGGGAACATTGGAAAATCAATAAAGCTAAATGGATGCACAGTGGAAGCTGATTGGCCCCCTTTTTTAAAGAAGTGGTGAAGGAAACAAGGAGAGTCTTGGAGTTAAAATCTGTTGTCCTCCAACAAATAAGGTCTCAATTCAAACTTGTCCTTTTTATTCAGCGGGGTTGCCCGAGCACACAAGCACTCCAAGTTCCTTCACCTCTTCTTTTTATATCCATTGCACTCTTATTATCCACTAGCTTTCTATTTAGGATAATATTAATATGAACCGGTTAGACCATGATGAGGCAAACAGTGCTAAATAAATGTTAACATTTCCTTTTAAAATAAAATGTTTCAAATTAAAATAAACTTTAAATAAAGGTATTTTCCAATTGGGCTCAACCCTATGCTGCACATAATAATTTGTTTGTTGCCCTGTTCTATGAGTTCTAAAGGCTTTTCATACAAGCTCTCTACACATTTACACATACAAGCCTATTATCTGCAAATATATAGATGATTATTCCCATGCTCTTACACATACACCCCTACAAACACCAACACACACATATACAAACAAACACAATCACACACACATTCAAACAAATAAACACACACACACACACACACACACACACACACACTACTAACAAACACATACTCAGACTGAAATTAATATAAATTTGCAATAATCTGCTTAGCGTGCTAAAAGTCCCAGGAGCAGCCTTTAATTATGAAGCATTGTGAAATGATTCCTGGACGTGGTGGAGGCGCGCTGCCTCCCCAGAGCACATTCTCCATTACTCCATTAGAATCATCTCTGCCAGCCATTAGCGAGGCGGAAGGGGAGCCCGCTACACCATAGTTCGCTGGTTTATCAGCTTAATCATGTAAACGGATACATCTTGTTCAGCTGCAAAGTGACTACTTGGCGGACTGCTGCGGAACATCCCGCCGAGCTGCGTCGCTTCCGACCAGACCGCCCCTCACGCCTCATATCGAGCCAGGGAAACCGAAATGCCATTGAGTGATGATCTTTGATCGCCCAGGCCAAAACTTGCCAGCAGTGCCTGTTAATTCAATCTTAGATGGCTACTTCCTGACGGCTGACATTTAAATGTTCCCCCTCTCCCTCATTGTCTCGCTCTCTCTGGTGCTGCTGATATTAGGCTAATTATCATCAGTCAGTGAAATAAGTGCCATTTTATTTCAGAAGTATGTTGGTAAAGTTTGGAAAATAAAGTGCATAGACATACTTTCGAGGGAAAATGATCATACATGACTTACACGTACATGTAAGTCAAATAATTTGAAAAGTTAGTTATTAGCACAAATTCCTGACATCGCCGGAGAGAACTGGTTCACTTCCGAGTCTCGAGTGCTGCAAACAGCCGAACTCTGGCAGCAGCTCCCAGGCAAGTTATACATTATACAATTTTTATTTTTTTTTGCTCTAGTAATTATGATGTTTTATCATTGTTAGACCATTTTTAAATGCGATTGCTACTATGGTTCTTCAATATAGATACAAACGAGCTACTAAGCTAACACATGCTATACAACTTTATTGATGGACATGCTTAAAGTTAGCCGACTTGATATTTGAGGGACATTGTTAGATAACAAACTTAGCTATAAAAGTTACTAATTAGTGCTAGGTCATACGCAGATTAAAGTCTGCTGTAAATATCCTATTTATGATTCTTTCTAGGTATGTCAGTTTCCATTAGCTTATCTTAGTTGGCCCAACAGCTGTTCTCGACCCTTATTAACCGGTTCTTAACGGCTAACTGTTATTAGGCTGCTCTCTGGCTCTACGGCTGCGTTGTTGATAAATGCCTTCTACCATGAAAAACACTACTATGATGCTCTTCTCTACTATGATGGTGAGCTGTGCAGAGTGGTGGGCGCCCCTCTCTGGCAGAAAGCCCACTTGGCAGAGCCTGATGGAGCAGGTAGGAAGTACGAAGGCTGAACCGTACTGGCTTTAGTTTCGATGGACTTGTTGACAGTTTTCAGGTATTTTGGAGTTTTTTTCGTGGCCAATGTCAGCTTGCTTGGTAGCTACACAGACTGCTGCAACCAACTCATATTATGTTACCTACATTGAATTGTGCCCAATAGCTCATATCTCCCCTTATCTCCTTCTCCTATACTCCTCTTCTATCCCATCATCTCCGGCTTCTGCTCCTCTAATCTCCCTCTTCTCTCTAATCTCTATTTCCTCCTCTTCCCTCATCTCCTTCTTCTCTCCCATTATCCCCCCCCCCCTTGTCTCCTATAATCTCTTTCCTCTCTAATCTTGCTTACCTTCTCTTCCCTCATCTCCTTCTCCTCTCCCATTATCTCCCCCTCTTCTCTCCTCTAATCTCTCTCCTCTCCTTTCCTCCAACAAGATATCTCAAGTCATAGTGTATGTTTTCACATGTTTTCACCAGCATTGCAAGTACAAACCTTAAGTATATAGTGAGTATATAATGAGTATACTTGTAAGGTAATTAGCCTGTTCGATTGGATAAATAATTGTGTATTTGGCGATTGCTATCCAAATAAGATACCCTTCTGTGGAAGTAAAGTGCATGTGTGGCTACAAACATTCAACATAAAACTGTCTAGCTAGGCTGGGACATTTTTACATAAACACAAATACTACTAGTTTACTGTATATATTCATATGTCTATTTTCCTGTGTCCACACATTTGGCAACAGACACTAAATAACTCCAGTGTAAAGACACCTGCTATATCTTGTAGCCCGGAAAATGTCCAGTGTGTGGAGTCCTCGCTTCTCTAGGCTATACAAACACCAGCAGAGCAGCCAACCCAGATTTAGTTGTGTCAGGAATGCAGTCAATACCCTGTGTACAGACACATTATTTAAAGTCATTTCATCCTGGTCATACTCATTTGTGATTCCTGTGAGGTTATTCTATTATTTTAAAGGTGTTTCTAATCATATTATGTTTTATGTTTAAACTTTCTTCAGAGATTGAGGTGTCTCCGAGGACGCCATTCACTTGATGGAAGAGCAAAAAGTGGTGATATGATTATATGATGAACATCAAGTTATTCCTGTGCTATGCATATTGATATATTAGCTACTCTTTGATGGATATTTTCAAAGTAATACAGATGACCTATAGGCTGAGAAGTGTAGCACAGTTATTTTGGGTGTTATTGTTGATAAATAACATCACCATTGAATCACCATTGTGTCACCATTGTATTATTTATATGTATTCAAATGTAGTTCTGGTTGTTTGACAGACTATTGTACTGTTTTTGTATTTTTGTTTTTATTTATATGTTGTAATCAGGTCGTCAGTGAAAAAGAGAGCCTGCTCTTAATGGCCTTCCCTAAATAAATAAAGGTTAAATAAAATAAAATGAAATCTGTTTCACCTCTACTTATTTCTATGATTCCCTTGCACAACGTTAACACACATTTATCCTCAGATTTTGTATATGTCTGTACAGAATGTGGTCAGATTGTACAACTCCTACAGAAATGTCACTCTTAATTTGAAGGGCTGCATTTATACCTGCAGTCATTTAATCACCTTTATTACACCTGCCATCACTCAAACATAAAACTTGTGGGCATTAGGGGCACATCGGGGCCTAGCCGCCATTACGGGGCCCTTGGCTGTGCCCCCGGGGCCACGAGAGGTGGATCAAAGGGAGCCACCTTCAGACCTCTCTGGGTAATCTTTAGATGACACTATTTAAAGGGAAATAACGTTTTTCTGTTGCCTTATTAACACATGAACTACTGATTAGAAACGAGACAAATTATTGTTGATCCAAAATTGTTAATACAGTGTTACTTTTCGAGGTACCCTACTTTGAAAACGCAGCCTAATTTAAGAGCATACTAGACTCTTCTGACTACTCACACACTCAACAGTATGGAGGATAATTTAGATAGATTCCACACCCCATCCTCATGAATTAAAGAACTTCCATCTGCTTCTCTATTCCTTATACATGTGCAGATTGCCATGACAATTCCTTTACAGCTGAACGAGGTCAGAATACAAGAGATGTCCAAGATGAATAGAGTGGCAGTACGCCATGTCTTTATTCTTCATGCTCGTGTACTTTAGAAAATGTACATTTAATTTTCAAATAAAAAGCTACTGAAGCTCTCACACTTGAGGTACCATCACCCCGCAGCCTTCAGGAAGGCTCTGTGCTGTCTGGCTCTGGGTACCACTGAGCCAGTGGATTATGGGAATTCAAGGCTACAGGTTTGACTGCATTGCCTTTGGACGTGTTATATAAATAAGATACAATGATGAAATGTGCCTTGTTGAAAGTATGAGCTTGGTGTTCTCTTTCACGGCTAGGCTGTGTCGAGTTTGTTGATTACTTCAGTAATTTCTTAATTAAGGTAAGGGTAATTGTTGGGGTAAGGGTTAGGGCTTGTGGAGGTCTGCCCTCATGACTGCATTTTTGTTTGCCTGCAAACATCAAGTGTTTTTTGTTAATTTAGATATTCTCTAGTTAAATTTCTGTGGAAAGAATATGGTTGAGATGCATGATATGCATCTACAGGAACCTGCCAAAAATTGTGGCAGCTCAAAGGACAGTCAGGACTCATTCATGTTATAGATTCTAAACATTTATTGAATGAAATGCTTATACAAATTTAGTTTGGCGGTATGGCTCCACTCTTTTATGGCTGGATTTAAAGCATGACACAAGGATGTCAGATACAGAATAGCAACAGCAACATTTGACAACAGAGGGTAAGATGCAATCTCCCATGGGGTATATCAGATAGCTCAACCCATCGTATAGGTTACATCAGATATTTTAACCCATCGTATGGGTTACAGGAGATATTTCAACCCATCGTGTAGGTTACATACAACACAGAGCTGTCCTAAAGCAGGTGGAGGCTGGGGAGGTGGTGCGTGAACTCAGCTAAGCACACTGAACTTTGCAGAGTGAGTGTTTGAGATGGAAGGTCTTAAATTGACCGCCTATCAGTGTACGTGCGTTTGATTGGAACGCGATAGCCGTCAGCTGATAGAGGTGCATGACCAGAGCGTGCCGCCAGAACTAGCTACGCCCATTTTCCTCACCGCTTTCCAAGGTACTTACCCGTGATATTAAGTGTGTCCCCTAGCTTCTTAACAGTGACATAGGATGACTAAGAAATCATATTATAACATTGTCAAATAACTAGGCATAAATAAGGAAAAACATATGATCACCTTGGTTTATATGTTTCACCTTAGACATCCTCATCCTCAGTGCAATGAATAAACATTCAACTACACGTACAGCGGAATACAAGCATTTATTTTGATGGATGAGACATGTATTACTTTGCAAAACCCTGTTGATAAAATACACTGCTAAAACTATGAATTAAACCAATCACACGTGTCCAGGTGAAATCAAAGTGTAGTTACGTCAACTCTCCCTGAATGCATGCGCTCCCCCGTGGCCAGTGGCATTATGCTGGAAGGAGAGAACAGCATGGAGGGAGCAGAAAGCAAAGGCTCAGCAGTCTGGTAATACTTCTCACTTGCTACACCAACAAGCGCCACGGCTCCTTGCAGTATATGCAAAGTCAACGTCTCGAGGGCTTCCGACGCCTGCTCCAACACTTCAACACCACGTTCCAATTTGCCATCTCAGAAATACTTTTCTGGGACAACTCTACCTAAACTCTATGAGAGAGTGTGCGAACACTTATCACACGAGTTAAACGATGTGCCAGGAATGAGCTTCACCACATACATCTACAGCTCCCAATTGTCTCTGTTGAGTTGAACAGTACAGCGGTCAGACATGAGTTGGGCTGGGCTACAAGCAAAAAACTTTCAAGGCTCACACACACACACACACACCAGCGACTCGATCTCGACTGCCAGGCAATGCTTTAATAGTGGCACATTGCATTGACTAAAGTGCATATCATATTGAGGGACAATGCTATTAATATGAAAACAGCCATGGACGACCTGGGAGTGTACAGCACGGGCTGCATTCTACAACAAATGCAGCTCGTGGTCAGCGAGGGGGGGCTGTCATAGCAGAGTGGGAGTGATGCAATTGCAAGCGGTAGACAGAGTGTGGGGTCTTTCAGACACTGTCCACTTGCATATTCACTCATACTAGACATTCAGATCGAGATGCAAATACCACCTAAACGCCTGCAACAAGACATCGAGACTAGGTGGAGCAGCACTTATGTGATGATTGAGAGCCTTCCGAAGCAGAAGCGAGCCCTTGGCTACGTTACAAACCGTGACCTGCCAATGACACTGACCATTACCCAGTGGGCCCTCCTGGAGAAAACCGAGACCTTTTAGCACCGTTTGAAGAGCTAACGAATTAAGTACGCTCATCCACCTCCTCTGCCGCCGACGTCAGTCCAACCTGACCGTTCTCAGATGGCTGCTAGCCAAGGATAACAAGGACGACTCTGGAGTTAAAACGATGAAAACTACACTACTACAAGCAGTCGACAGGAGAGTCAGCCCTGTTGAAGATGAAGCCCTATACTCATTTGCCAGTTTGCGTGATCCGAGATATAGAGGTAAGACTGTAAGCCTTTTCCATTATAGATGATACAATGATTTCTCTCGCGCACCCACACAAACACGGTACACTGCAAATTTGAAGTGATGCTATGAAGTCAGTTGAAAGTAGAACATATGAAAGATAATAAAGATAATAAAGAGCACCTCCTTCTCTTCTATGATGCATTACTTTTGATCCGCCCAGCGGCGTTTCTACATTAGGGGCAGGTGGGGCAGTGCCCCACCAGACCCACGAGATGGCGCTGTTGAGCAGAAGGCTCAATCCATTCCTACTTCGTGGCAAACTATATATATATATTTTTATATGCAAAGTAGCGTACATATTTGTGTGAATAAACTTGACTCACAAGCATTATTGCCTTGTTTTGGAGTAATTTGATTCGTGTGTTCTACTGCCTGTGTGCTTGCTTGAATGAACGTTATGTCTATATTTCCGTTTCCTGTTTTCGGAGGGGCAAAGACCCACGCTGCCCCACCGTTACCATAGAAACACCAATGAGCGCGAACCACACCGGCCAAAGTTAACGTTGAGGCTAGGGGCAATTTCAAATTTGCCCCTAGACGTTAACTGCGTAATCTACGTATTCTACGTAATGTAGACTTGGATAATGCGAAACCCGCGAGAACTCTACCCCGAGACTAAGCAAAAAAAACATACAGTGAGAGTGAGATCAGGAGTTACAGGAGACTTACAGAAGAGTTCGCTATCGGTAGATTTTACACAATTTTGAAAGAGTTTTTTAATTAATGAATAACAATGAATAACGTAGATTATTTGCTGAGGGTGCAATTCAGCACATTGCCGCAGGAAGAAAAATTAGAAATAAAACGTTTGGGACCACACAGACCAGACGACTTCATTCTGAACCAGCCTGGTGAGAAAACGAACCGAAATTTCAAGATGGAGTGGTTTGAAACAAAGACATGGCTAACTGCGAGCACAACAAAAAGAGCACTGTTTTGCTTTCCATGCCTTCTTTTTGGAAATACCACTAACGCAGACTCAGTTTGGACCACTGATGGCTTTAAAGACCTGAAGCATCTGGCGGAAAGAACGGTAAAGCATGAAAGTAGCAAAGCTCATATCAATTGCGCCATGAAATTGGGACTATTGGGACGGGTCAACATCATGGCACAGCTGGACAGTGCTTATCAGCGGAGCATTTTAGAGCACAACAAGCAGGCGGAGGAAAACCGATATGTACTGGGGAGACTGATATCGTGCCTAAAGCTGTGTGGGAAGTGTGAACTGGGTCTGCGTGGTCACGATGAGTCAGCCGACTCTGTAAACCCAGGCATTTTTAGGTGCATTTTTGAAACGATGTGCGAGGGCGACACCAGGCTGAGACGTCACTACGATTCGGAGCCTACGTTCAAGGGGACATCAAGCACCATTCAGAACGAACTCCTGGATTGCATGTTTGAGGTCTACAGGTGTGAGGTAGCCAAGCAATTGCGGGACACCCAGTTTGCAGGCGGATGAGACCACTGATGCCTCATGCAAATCGCAAATGGTCATAGTCCTGAGATACATGGTGGACAGCAGCGTCACAGAGCGGTTTCTTGAGTTCATTGAAGTGAAGGACAAAACTGCCATTGGCCTTTCTACTGCTATGAAACATGTCCTCGACCCACTGGGACTGACTGACAAGCTCATAGCCCAAACCTATGACGGGGCAGCGGTTATGCGTGGCAGTGTAGGCGGCGTGCAAGTACTTATTAAGGAAAGCTACAAAAACGCAATATTTGTACATTGCTACGCACACCAGCTGAACCTAACTCTGCAGCAAGTATGTGCATCCAGGATCAGTGAGCTGAAGGTGTTCTTTGCTGATCTGTCTGGATTTGCCACGTTCTTCTCCACCTCACCGAAAAGAACGGCTGCTCTGGCAGAGACATCGGACAGGCGGATCCCGCGGCCACCCGGCACCCGGCACCCGATGGAATTTTAAAAGCAGGACCGTGAATGTGGTATGGGAAACTCGCGAAGATATACTGGAGTGTCTGGATAACATTCGCACTAAACCAGGATGGGACAAGGTGTCCATCAGTGAGGCATTCGGCCTCTCCATTCACCTGCGGGACCGTACGTTTCTCCAGCTGCTGGAGTTCTTTGCCAGAGTTATGCCAGAAGTGGATGTTTTGTATGGCATACTACAGAAAAGAGAGATTGACGCATCTGGGGTGAATCGTGCAGTGGAGAATTTCAAAGTGCACGTGAAAGAAATCAGAGAGAAAGCAGATGAGATTGGTAACCAAGCCAGTGAGGAGCCGGGCACATCAAAGCGCAGGAAAACAAATACGCCTGCCGTGATGAAGGAGGCCTGTGATACGATGATTGCGCAAATGGAGGTCCGGTTCTCACAGAGTGACCATCTTATTGCCGCACAACTGGTGGACTGCACACTGTTCCCAAAGTTTGTTAAGTCATTCCGGGAGGCCCAACTCGCCTGTGCTATCAAGCTCTGGCCCACAGCTCTGATGAACGAGGGGAAGCTGCAAACTGAGCTGACTCTTTTTTACGGACACACTGAGCTGCACACAGGGAAATCTGCACTGTTGCTGTTCAAGGCCATTCACGACGACAACAACCTGCAAGAGGCCTTGTCTGAAACCTGCACTCTACTCAGCATCATCATCACAACCCCCATGACGTCTGCGGAGTCTGAGAGGAACTTTTCAACGCTGAAAAGGATAAAGACTTTAACTAGGAACACGATGGGACAGAAGAGACTGAACGCCCTCTCCATGCTTTCTATTGAAAACACCTTCGTTAATGGACTGCTGGATTTTAACGACAAAGTAATCGAGAGGTTTGCTCAAGCAAAGAACCGTCGAGCCAACTTCCTTTTTAAGTGATCGGCATTGGTGAGTCAAAACCTTTTTTTTGAGCTGAAGGAGATCGTCTTTTTTGTTTAATAAATTATGGAAGTTATTGAAGCTATGTGTCTGTCTAATTGTTTTACTTTAATGCTATATTATAGTGCGTACCATGTTGGCGCTCTGAGATTCTTTGGAACGCATAGTGCGTTTAAAATATAATGCAATATTATTATTATTATAGGCAACATCTTTGTGTCGTACTGAGCGCTAAAGCATGTGAAATGTATTTGAAATAGGATGTCTGCTCCCTGCTGGCGCTCAAAATGCAGCCCATAGTATACCTTACTGGTCTATATACGTAGGCCTACTGTTATAATAATCAGCTACCTCTATTTTTGTGACGTAATATGACGTCATATAAATTTGCCCCACCAGAAATTTCAGGCTAAAATCGCCACTGGATCCGCCTATAGTCTAAGCTGTGTTTAACTTTTGTTCCAGATACTTCACAAGCGAAGACGATGTCAAGTGTGCAAAAGGTGCACGCTTGACAGGCCCAGGAATTTGAAGAAGGAATGAGGAGGACCACAGCTGGAGTGTGAGAGGCTCCAGGGCCACCAGAAAGGGCCTCTAGTGTGGAAGCAGCACCAGGCACAAGAAGCAAGAGCAGCTCTATGAAAGCATTTGACAAAATTCTGAAGTGCAGTAAGAAGCTCAAGCTCTCATGTCCAAATGCAGACATATTTGTCAGAGCAAACAACCCCTGCCTCAGACAATCAATTCCAGTACTGGGGGGGGGTCAACAGACTTCGATTTCCTACCCTCGCTGCCACTGCCTCAACATTCCTCTGTGCCCCCTGCACTCGTGTAGAGAGTGAGAGACGGTTAAGCACAGTCTCAAACAATTGTTGATGGAAAGAGAACCTACTATCCGCAGAGAGCAGCAATGCTTGTTTTCATGAAGAAGAACCTGCCATTGCAAGACACATTCTGAGTAACAGGTCACTCATCATACTTATTGATATGAGTCTCAAAGCTGTGATATTAGTTTATATTGGAATGTAACATCCCCGTTTGTATATATCTACAAGGATTGTGGATTCCTCTGTGTGATTTTAATGTCTACATTTGGTTGTCATTTGACACAGTTATATTTTCTTATAGTGGAATTGTTATTCCTTACAAATTAGGGTTTACACTTGAATTATAATTATGTAATTTGGATTTATGTAAATATTGAATTTCGGTTTAAGATCATAATGTGAATAATAAATAAAATCTTAAAATATATTTATCTATATTTTCTGTTGCATTTTGTTTTTCAAAATTAGGAAAGCAATGGTTAAGTAGGGCTTATTGTTTTCTTACACATAAAATAATTATACCACTCTCTTCCACACAGTTAGGTATACAGCTTATTAATTAAACACTGGAATCGGATCAATACTCGCTATCAGCCGATACAGAAAGCCAGGGGACTGATAAGTCAGATGGGACATCACTGCTTCAGATGCAGCAGGACTGTTTCCCCCAGATGATTAAGGAGGTGAGCTATAGCATGGAGGAGTGAAGAAACAGAAGAGGAGACGAAGAGAGGGAGAGAAGGGGAGAGGGGAGGAGAAGGAGATAAGGGGTGAGGGGAGGAGACTAAGAGAGGGAGATAAGGGGACAGTGGAGGAGATGAAGAGAGGGAGATAAGAGGAGAGGAGACGAAGAAAGGGAGATAACGGGAGAGGGGAGGAGACGAAGAAAGGGAGATAAGGGGAGAGGGGAGGAGACGAAGAAAGGGAGATAATGAGAGAGGGGAGGAGACGAAGACAGGGAGATAATGGGAGAGGGGAGGAGACGAAGACAGGGAGATAATGGGAGAGGGGAGGAGATGAAGACAGGGAGATAATGGGAAAGGGGAGGAGATGAAGACAGGGAGATAATGGGAGAGGGGAGGAGACGAAGACAGGGAGATAATGGGAGAGGGGAGGAGATGAAGACAGGGAGATAATGGGAAAGGGGAGGAGATGAAGACAGGGAGATAATGGGAGAGGGGAGGTATTGGGCACAATTATGTGTAACAGTAAAATGTCTAACAGTAGGAAGAAAGGAAGGAAGAAAGCTACAGTAGGAAATATGAAATGCAGTCCGTAGGGCCAGAAAGTCTGTAGGCCAGAATAAAAACCCAAGTTAACTGTTAATAATTGGTTAATGAGGGTTGATAATGGCTGCTGTGCCAAGACAGGACCATAATAGAAATCTAATTTACAAATTGCCTCACAGTGATAATGTCCAAATGATCAGAGTAAATGTACAACTTTACCTGTCACCTGTGAGCTGGTGCAGAGTTCGGCTGTTGGCAGCACTCAGGACTCGGAAGTGAAACAGTTCTCTCCGGGCGAAGTCAAGTATTTTGTGTTTATAATACATTTTTCTGAGTATTCGACTTTAGCTAAATAGATACACTTTATCTTTATGGTTTTACAACCCTTTGTAAAATGACATCTTTCTCGAAAATTACGACTTAATTTTCGTACATTATTGACTTGTTTTTCACCTTTGTGTGGCTCTGTGTGAATGAAATATAAAACAAAATGTGTATGAAAAATAAAATATTGAATAAAAACACGATCATGATAGATAAACCCTTTTGAGTTTTTCTTTTCAATTTCATACGTGGTGACTTCTTCATGGTGAACCCAGCGCCCTCCGCCCCTCCCAACTTCATAGACATTACAGCCTTCACAGCAATTTACCCTGAATGACTTTCTAGAAGCGTGACAAATGTCAACGGAACTGCCCCTGCCTTCCTCCAAGCGTTACTCAGACCGCACACCCGCTCAACTCCCTCTGCTGGAAGCCTGGTACTGCTCTCGCTAAGAGCAAGCAAAGGTTGCATAACAAAGTCACATCTCTTCACTGTTTTGGCAGCGCAATGTTGGAATGAGGTCCCTGCTGATGTAAGGAGCGTAGAGTCGCTCACCAGCTTCCGCAAGAGACTCAAGACTCACTTGTTTAGAGTTCACCTGGACTCTGCATAGCCTCCCTCCTTACCCCCCTCCTCCCTTACTCTGCTTAAAACACCCCTCTCACACACTTATTGTGTTTGTACATGCTGGCACTTAATGTTAACAGTATTTGTACGTTGTACGTCCTGGCAATATCAAAAAAAACGTAGCATCATGTACCATCTTATCCTAGCTATCTTTGTTGTATACGGGGAATGGGTTAACCTAGTATTTGTTAGTGCTTGGAACATCCTTACTGTACCGAAAGCGATATATTGTTGTTTCTCTTTATTCTGACAAATGTACTTATTGTAAGTCGCTTTGGATAAAAGCATCTGCTAAAGGCCCTGTGTGTGTGTGTGTGTGTGTGTGCGTGTGTGTGTATATGTGTGTGTGTGTATATGTGTGTGTGTGTGTGTGTGTGTGTGTGTGTGTGTGTGTGTGTGTGTGTGTGTGTGTGTGTGTGAGAGTCTGTAGAGTTACGGGCCAATATGTGTCTGAAAGAATGTATGGGCCTGAAGCCCACTGTACGTGAAGCCTAGATGCCTGTGTATGTGTGTGTGTGTGTGTGCGTGTGTGTGTGTGTGTGTTTGTGTGTAAGCCTCTTATTTCTGGAGGGCGAGGGATTCAGGTTATCTGAATGGAGAGCTTCTCCTTTTTTCCTACAAGGTCTCAAAAAGCAATCACACACTCACACACTTTGGATATCCTTCCAAAGGGAGGGCACGCACACACCCACAGGACACACACATTTAACACAGATAAGGAAGAAGAAGAAGAAGATAAAGCAGTGCTTTCTTTTCAGCGACTTTCATTCATGAGACACTCATGATGCTGGACCCATATCCTTACTATTTTATTGAGCATTGTGAATTAATTTAATTAATTAATTTCTATCCTTCATGGTAGCCACGTCTGCACACACACACACACACACACACACACACACACACACACACACACACACACACACACACAAACACATGCATACACACACACAGCCCTCACCTGTTCCAGTTTCCAGTGGAACTCTGCAGGTCTGAAGGTGTCCACCTGAGTGAAGTCTCTCCTCAGCAAGAAGACCAGCCGGCAGTTGTGGACGTACAGCGCGTAGTGGTGGCGGTTGGTTTCTGCATGGAAAACAATGTGAACACAAGGAACATGCAACGTGAGCTGAACGCACTCATGGTGTGAACCCCGGGGGTGGGAAGTACAACCACTTACTTTGTTACTGTACTTATCTACTTTCTACTACTTACATTTTCAAAATGGCTCGTTACTTTAGTTTTAATGCATTTGAGGGGAATCACCTATAAAGTTTTCATTTTGGGTCAATGCACTCCTGTCTAAAATCAAGAGTGATTTCCACCTGAAAACTTAATTTTAACAAAACATGAATCAAAACCGAAATTCAATGTAAAGTCAGTGTAATCCCAATGTAAGCACAATATTGACTTTAAGTCAACACGTTTATTCTATTGCTGTCCTGTAGAAGTTCTGCTTCACAAAGAATTGAGATAATAGGAAATTCACAATATTCAGAGTTGAATATTGAATAGTAATTTGAAGGTTTTCTCTGAATATATAAAGTGTATACGACAGTTTGTTTACAGCTGTATAAATATATACAAATGTAATAAACATAGAAAATATGATATAATTCAATTCCTAAAGGAAAAATATCCCCTCTAGATGCTTGTGTTATTTAAAGTTATGTTAAACTTTTGTTGACAACATTGTCCAAATAGACAGTTTGAACCTGAACTGATTTTCCCCCCGTCAAACACAGTCGCCCAGCAGTAATAATCACAACTGCTGTGTCACACTGTGATGCCTTTGTGTATCTGTCTGTGTGTATTGCACACTTTAATTAGCTGTTCAAAGTTTAAGGATGGCCGCACTCCTAATAGTACTACCACCAGTCCCACTCGGCGCCACTCCATTAATGAAGCCTTTCATGAATACATGAATGGCATTTGTTACTATTTGGATGAGCGACAGGGAAGCAAGCATTATACCGAATGGTGTAATGGTATGTAATGGTGTGGTATTATTTGTAATCAACATCATACAAATAATTGAATTAAGGTAAATTTATTCAATTTATTCCGGTATTTGTCATTCCGGTTTCCTGTGTCTGTTTAGCATTACATACCCATATTCACCTTGTCAAACTCCCTTTAAAGACACTAATTTCATTTTTAGCTTGATTCTGAGACTGATAAAGGCGCTGTGCATAAGATTGTTCTGCTATTGAAATGTGCCTTGAGAATATAGCTTAAAAGTAAAGTGGACCGTCAATCAGAACCATGATCTATGCAGTGATGGCTTTGGGGAATCCGTCTTGCCTGTCAATAACAGCAGTGTTTCCCCCGGCACTATATGGTTAAGGCAAATTAACACTGTATGGTTAAGGCCTTAACAACAATAGGGCCCTGCCTTGACTACCAATGTATATAAAAAATATATATATAATATATATATAATAATTATTATGCATTAACAAAGTACAAACCTCTCGTAGGGAAAGAAAACATACTTCCATCAGGTACAAAAAATAAAGAGAAATAATGCATTGGTGTTACTGTTCAAAACAAACTGTCGTGCAAACTGAAACCCTCACCGAACACTCCTTGACCACCTTGACTAAGACATTTTCTGGGGGAATCACTGCACAGGTTTGTGAGATACAACACTTCTCAAGTGGAAGGGAGGGAGCCTATTGGGAGGGGGCATATTTGTTTAGTTTCTGAACCTTGTCCTCTTCTACACCTTACGCCTTGTTCACACTACATCCGTCTGTCGACGGATCTCGTTGACTTTGCATGGGGCGCTTGCGAAATGCATTAGTCCATTAGGCTCCGTGGCCTGCGTCAAACGGTTGGGGAATGTTCACCTTTTCAGGCAGCGGCGGATCCGTCGGCCAATCAGATTGCGGTTATGCAAATATACTCCTGGATCAATTTTGCAATAACAAGCAGGAAGAAGCAGGAAAAATCCAGCCATTATATTTTTTTAGAGAAATGTGGAATGATAGGATTGTTTTAAGCCACCTGTTGTTTGTGTCATCTTTTGTATTTATATCCAAACATCGGCTTTGTAGCGGGAAGGGAAATGATTGGCTGCAGTATGCGTCTACAGAGACTAGTCCCCTATACGAGGCTAAGCTAACCACAGGAGGCGCCGGCTCACCGGTCTTGTCGGAGTTGCACAGCAGGGTCTCCTTCTGGGCCCGGAGCCCTGGGCTGGGCCCGTGCTTCATCCATGTGGCCACGGTGAACTGGTCGCTCAGGTTCTGGGGCACCACCGAGGCAGGGACGTTGGCCGCCTGCCGGCCGTCGAAGCGGTAGATGAGGTCGCTGTCGCGCCCGCTGTCCGTCAACAGGGACGCCGTCCAATTGGTGGAGGCGCTGGTGGTGGGGAGGAGGTCCGTGCTGCCCGACGCCGCCCCTGATTGGACAAACAAGAACCGGGTTTCAGAGTTTGGCGATTCTTTCTGTCTGTCCGTCTGCTCCATCTATCAGTCTGTCCGTGTAATTGTCTGTCTTTCGGTCCGTCCAGCTGATTAATTATACACTAGGAAAGCCTGGAGCGAGTTTCCAAGGCAACACCGCTTTAAATGAGAAAAAGGGAAATCAATATTGAGAGTGGACAGCTTAGCGAACTACATAGTTTAAAATGTCAAAAAGTAATTTTCTACTTTAAATTAAAAATGTTCCCTGACACCACTTCCTATTTTCTACTCAGTATTTAGTCCTCTCTCTCTCTCTCTCTCTCTCTCTCTCTCTCTCTCTCTCTCTCTCTCTCTCTCTCTCTCTCTCTCTCTCTCTCCATCGTCTTTGATTGCTTTTTTCTCTCCTTTCCTCTGCTTCTTTATTAGTCCTAATTTCATCTCACTCTCCCTCGTTCTCTTTGGCAATCATCATCCCTCCCTACCTCCCCTCCCTCTCCCCCGCTCCCCCTCTCTCTCCCTCCTTCCCATCCCCCCCCTCTCTCTCCCTCCCTCGCTCCCTCGCTCACCACAGAGTTTCTGGAGGGACTTCTCGGAGTAGGTCTCGCGATCGCAGCCCTTGCCGATGTGGCTGGTCTGCAGCTCCACCGTGGCCCTGACGGAGGACAGTGGCCCGCCACATGTCTCCAGGCGCAGCTTGGGAAACAGCTGCCTGCTGCCCGTCCCCGGCTCGTAGTCCACCCTCTTGTTCCAACCTGATGGGTCACGACAGAGAAGGGGACATGGAGAGGGTTTGGAGAATATAGTTTATATGGAAAACATACACACAAGGACTCAAGTGAGAAATATGGACTTAGACATTATCGACCAAACCAACTCATTGGTTTACATACAACCCTTATGGAGACCTAGATTCCACTGAAGCACGCCATCATTGCTTGATAGTTATGCAGCGAGCACCATGTTACCTCATCCTAAACGATTTCAAGAAAAATTTACATTAAATCATAAAAAAAACATCTACTACATTGGAGAATTAAGACCTGGCTTTGAGAAGAGAGAGAGAGAGAGAGAGTGAGAGAGAGAGAGAGAGAGAGAGAGAGAGAGAGAGAGGGGGGAGAGAGAGAGAGAGAAATAGAGAGAGCAAGAAAGAGAGAGAGATAAAGACCTTTTGGCGTTTGCGTGAATGTTCATGAGATATGGATAGGTTATATGGTAATATTGGGCTAATCCATATTTGAATACCATAGGGATGTCCCTAAGAAAAAGCACAAAAAGGTGAGAAATTAAACTGAAAGCACAAAGACCATCTTAGATACATGAGCTCAAAAGATCATCCTAAAATTATTTTAAACGCATCATTGGATTTTATATTATTCATGGGTAATAAGTAGAGTGGGATAATGTTTTTTTTCAAAAGTATTACCCTTATGGCCTTTTTACGACCCAAATCATTATTTTCCATGCAACATTAATGAGGTTGTTAGCAGAATGCGCACAGGGCTCTCTGATCCCCCGACTGCGTATTACTGGTTGGTGATAACATCTGGGTTTTATGAATATGTATATGTATGTTAAAGAAAGAATAATTGCAGAGTTGGTAACTTCACAACGTCATGTGTGTTGGCTGAGAGAGGTCCCCCTGGTCCGTTTAGTCTGCCCGATTCTCAGGCGGCCTTTACTAAAAGCTCTGCGCCATTTCAGGTCCCTTCGTCCTTTCTTCATCTCTTTCGTGCTTCTTTCTGTTTATTTGTTCATTCTCTCTTCAGGAGACATTTTTGAAGTTGATCTCAATCTCTATGATTCATATCTAACAAGTATGAAGGGTTTACAACAAACATCAACAATAACATCGAAAAAAGGGCTCTGCTTCTGTAAGCCACAGATATAAATTGCCATAATAAAAAAAGTAAATAATGTTTTACTTGTTCACAATGCAACATTCTCTATATCAGCATAGAAATGACAACCACCAATTAATGAACATGTAATGTCTTCATCAGTGAATGCTAGGGCACGATGCTAAAGTGACAAGCATTTGCTGGTGTCAGTCAAGGCATCTCCAACATTAAAGCCCAGGTTAAGGTTCTGGCCTTTCAACCCCAAGTCAACAGTGACCTGTCTCTGCCTCCACGTCTCTATCGTCCCTAGTTGGCTGCCAAACTCCAGCTAGGTGGCTTTCACTGGGCTTCTCCACAACACAAAGTCAGAGTGGGTTTTTCCAAGGTAAACACCATTAGCAAGCTTTGCCACTGCTATTTTCCATTGAAGCAAAAAATTGCACAAGAAAAAAAATGCATCCAAAACAGCATAAATATGAATATATTAATTAATTCTTTGTAGAAATCTCCAAAACTCAAACGATGACACCTCTCCCTGGAGTCTGCAGACGGGCCGACTGAAAGTTGTTGGAAGACAAGCTGCTCCCAGACTTATGTCTCCATACAAAACCGGAGCTCTCGGATTCAGCTTTAAACATTTCATGATGGGAGCGAAGGATAACATCTAACTTATAACCTCTTTATGGATTTGTGGAAGGCATTCTGATATCATCGAGTCTGTCTGATTCTGTGCTCTACATCCTTAACAATGCCCTTGTTCACATTATTTCCCCTTCATAAACCGCTGATGAGATGTCGTTCTTATAAAGGAAACTAGATAAAAACAAACATGAAGCCTCCTAATGAATATGGGCAAGACTCCCATTGCTAAACGACTCTTAAAATAAAACATGTTTCAGACTACCCAGCTCCTTGATCGCCCATTCTCTATTTTGTCTCCCTCTTCTACCCTCATTTTAGAGTGTTTTTCTTTTTTTGATACCTCAAGTTTTTATTGTTCTTTCATTGTTTTCTCTCCATATGTGAATTCTCTCCATCTTCTCTCCCGGCCTGGTTCCCTGAGATGTAGGCGTTCCCGGGAGACGCTGTCAGGTCTGACAGCAGGAGAGACGGACTAGCGAGACAGCTGAGCTCCTCGCATGTTTAGAGCCCTGCGAGGGCTGCCTGTCAAGTCCACCTATTTACTCCAGAGACTTTCTCAAGATATGAGAGGGTTTCTTATCCTTTTTTCTGTTTTTGTTTTCTGATTTAAATTATTTCATTCTTTGTTTCCTGCTTTCTATTTTTTTTTTAAACTTTTTTTCGTTATGTCATTATTCTCTTTTTTTTCTTCTGTCTTTCATTCACTCTATCGTGCTTTATTTCTTTATTTTTCTCTTTTTTGTTTCTTCTGTCTTTCCTTCACTCTATCATTCTTTATTCATAAAATGTTCTCTTTCTTATTTTATACTTTCATTCTATCCTTCTCCCTCTCAATTGACACGAGACAAACACTGGAAGAAGCATAGAAGCAGGGACCACAAATTCCCGACAAGGTTGTGTGAGTGAAATTGATGCAAAATCAAGCATAAAATAAACCTGAAGAATAAGAAAACAAACCAAATTGTGTTGCATCAAACCCTGCCTCCTCCCTGCTCTTATTCATCACCCATACCACTGTCTTCTGAGCGAGACACTGCCTGCTCGCAAAAAAACCTCACTCCACCCAAACCACTATTTACATCAACCTACCTACAGTTCCTACAACGTCTTGTTTATCTATCTTGTATTGACCTTATTTACTTCTCTTCGTCTTCTTTCCGGTCCTATTCTCCTCTTGTCCTGATTGTCTCCATGTTTAGTTTTTACCCAGCATTCCCTAGATGTGAGCACATTAATTGACCCATTGAAAGGAGCAACGGCAGCAGAGTTTCTAAGTGGCGCTCCGCCGGCTCTGACCTTGCCAGCCGGATTTGCAGACGGGCTTGACGTCGATGTACACGGCCACGCTCTGCTCGGAGCTCCTCTGTCCGCAGTCGAAGGCCGTCACCATGATCACGTAGCTCTGCTGCCGCTCGTAGCTCAGCCGCTCCGTGTTCCGGATGTTTCCTGCGACACAGTTAAAACATTTGCTGTTGTTAAAGATGCTGTAGGTAGGATATAAGAGATACCATTTGACTGTGTTTTGCTAGAAAGATTGTAGCCCTCATTCAGCCATTATGAGTGAAGTGCTCCGTGAGAATTTCTGTTTTGAGTTTACGGCGCCTGCCTCTGGATGAGACCTCTTAGATTTCAGACGGCTACCGGCTCCTTGCTCATCAGGGCCTCTCTTCCCTGATTAGTTCTGGGAATCCTTCTTGCCTATTAATCAGAGGTGCCTGAATGCAACCCTTCTCAATGGCAAATAAACACAGTGAAGAGAGGTTCATGTGTTTATTTATTTTAATCTTGGTCTTTCTCGTTAAAACTCTCAAATCCTACAGGTACTATAATCAGTTAAGGGGCTAGTTAATGGTTGATTGGAGAATGGGAGATGAAGATATCTTATTTGTTTAGTAAAATTATTGAAATAACGTTCTTCAAAATCACATCCCACTGTAATCACAACATTCACCAATGTGGGTTTTTATTGTTCAGGTCTATCTAGCTGTTATCCCACTATTTGGAAATGCTTGCTAAGAAAATTAAAACAGACTAATTTCGACAGATGATTTTTATAATCAACAGGTTTTATAGTCAGAAAGGGTTGTAGATATTTTTCTCAGGTAAATGGAGCCATTGTGCCTCAACATTGTCAGATTTGTACATTTCCCTAGTACCATTCTGGCTTGGCTGCATGAACAAAAGTCCCATGAAATCCTCTCTGTGATTGGTGGAGGTGAGACAAATCTGGGGATGGAATGGAGTAGGAGGAGGGGAGGGATGAGAGGAGAGGAGAGGAGAGGAGGAGGGTGTGGAGAGAGGAGAGGATAAGGGAGGAGAGGAGGGGATGAGGAGAGAGGAGAGGAGGAGGGTGTGGAGAGAGGAGAGGATAAGGGAGGAGAGGAGGGGATGAGGGGAGAGGAGAGGAGGAGGGTGTGGAGAGAGGAGAGGATAATTGAGGAGAGGAGGGGATGAGGGGAGAGGAGAGAGGGGAGAGGGAAGGAGGGGAGAGGAGAGGAGGAGAGAGGGTAGAGGGCAGGAGGGGAGGGGAGATGCTAGGTTAGAACAGGTAGGTAAGGATTTTGAGGCAGAGGAGGGTGAGAAGAGGAGAGTAGATTGACGGGGAGCGACAGCAGAGGGGAGGTGTGATATAACAGGCAGGAGATGAGATCACAGGTTCAAGGAGACGAAACAGAGGGCGGGACAAGAGACGGAATGTGAAAGGGAGGAAGACGCGAGGAAGAAGGAGAAGGATGACAATCCCAGTTGGGCATGGAAATCAGCATGACCAAAAGAGCCTGCTACGCATAAAATAGGGCACAGCAGGAAAAGTCAGAAGAGGAGAGGGTGAGCAGGTCACAGCTTGACAGTTCCCTAACACAATCCTCCCAGCAACTTGACCCCCCCCGGTGTGCTCACCTGAGGGACGTACCGCTATAAATAGGCCTTGGTCCTTTCCACGGTGACAATCGACGACATTGTGCTATCTTGGGATTACACCGGACACGCTGTTCTTTTGATTTGGTGTTGGTCACAGTGAGGCAAATAAAAAAGAGGCTGTACTCTTTCAGAATAGGAAGTAAAGAACGAACCGAGCTGAACTCAGGATGTGGCGGTATGTATGCCTGTGTTTGGCGAATGTGTTTGGAGTGCAGTTTAGTGTTTTATACTATTTATTCCGAGCACTCATCAGCACTTACGAATAATTTTCTGACCATGTTTATAGGATTCAGATCACTCAACAGGCATCTCCAGTAAGCCTGGAGGGATTTGTTTCCCTGCTTGAACATGCAAATCAACCAATGTTTAAATGATGCTCTTACCCATCATCATATTCAAAAATCTTGGCCAGCATACAGCTCGCTACCTCAAGGTCTGGAATGGTAATTTATCTGTTGAACTCTTTGGAAAGAATAACGTTAGCCTTTATTGTCGCAAATGCAAATGCATTAAAGGTAATAAAGCACTGTTAAATTAATGCAATGTTCAATTAAATTACTCATTTCAAATTGCGCTCTTGCGAGACATTTGGCTATTGAAAACAATCTGCGCAGCTTAATTCTTGATTCCAGTTTCGGTTTCACTTGAAATCGGCTTAATAATTTAACATTCACAGTTGAAGGAAACACAAAGAATAACAGAACAAAAGACACAGTGGGTACGTGAGAGTGGCTTCGCCTGACCCAGAAAGACTCCATTAAGTTTCTCATACTTTCTGTGTATCTGTATGTATGGAGAGGAGAACGTGTTTTTTACATCCCCTGGAACTCATTACGCAGCTTTGGTCGCCAGCCAGGGACTGAAGGAACAGTTCAGTCTCAGTACGTTCGGAAAAAAACTTTAATACTTTCTATTCTTCCAAATTTAATTCAATTTTATTGTACTCTCTACATTTTCTATTTCCGCCGCTTCACGCAGTCTTATCGGCCTGTTCGTCTGTTACAGTCTATAATCGCCCTGATGTTAAAATGGTATTACATAGTCACTGTTTAATTCTTTCCCTCGCAAAGAAATCCCCCCATCCCCCACCGCTGCTTACTTATTCTGTAATCTCGGTCTTTCTGTTGAGTTTAACCGACCAGCATTGGCCTGCCGTATGGGAGGGGGGGGGGGTTGCTCCCATAATGAGCGGATGAAGAAAGCGGTTGAAACCGCTTCTGTTCGCACACACACACACACACACACACACACACACACACACACACACACACACACACACACACACACACACACACACACACACACACACACACACACACACACAACACACACACACAAACATGCACACACCCCTCACACAAGATGAATCAGCAGCCCCAGAGATCCTCTGGTGGTGGGTGCTGGTCACAATAACTCCTAATAAAATCCACAATAATAAAATCTAATGAATGAATGAACTAATAACAGTGTGTCAATTCACATATATACAGTATATATATATATATATATATATATATATATATATATATATATATATATATATATATATATATATATATATATATATATATATATATATACAGTATATATATGTTGTCTTCCTCATCCAACCAAATCAAACACAAAGTGAATACATCAGTATTGATTGAATAAATGGACTGATGAATCAACAGAGAGGTTAATTAGGCACACCAATGTGTCTTATGTTAGTGCCATCCTAACCCCAACACTGGTCTTTCATCTAACAAACAGAACAACATAAATACATGTTTGGTGAATTCATTTAATGACTCAACTGAGACCTTATTACACCCATCGACGTGTCTAATGTGTCTGGTGTTAGCGCTATGGCAACCGTACTGTTCTGTAATGAACTGCCAGGGGAGGTTACGTTCCAGAACTCACTCTCTCTTTCTGTGTGTGTATATCCCTCTCTCTCTATGTCCGTCTGTCTGTCCATATGTCTGTCTGTCTGTCTGTCTGTCTGTCGGTCTGTCAGTCTGTCAGTCTGTCAGTCTGTCAGTCTGTCGGTCGGTCGGTCTGTCTGTCTGTCTGTCTGTCTGTCTGTCTCTCTCTGTCCCTCTGTCCCCTGTCCCTGTGTCCATCTCTCTCACCATCTCTCTCTCTGTCTTTCTCTGTCTCTCTCTGTCTCTCTCTGTCTCTCTCTGTCTCTCTCTGTCTCTCTCTCTCTCTCTCTCTTCCTCTGTGCCATATGTCTGGTTCATGTTTATTTAAAGCTAAATTGAGAACAAAGCCAGCGCTGCCATATGTGGATTCAGTTGTGCTATGGCGTTCCCCTTTGATCGCCCGCCATTAGGCATGCCCTTTGAGTCCGGAGAGCGAGCGACAACGAGTGTGCATTAGTCAACATGTTTGGAGGACAACTGCAGATGCGTTTGTTTAATTTTTTTCCAATGGAGCGTGCCATCGGAGTGGAGTTAGTGAATCGCTGCAATGACATAGTTCTGGGCATCGTAATGACAGCGTTATTAACCTCAGCGCTGAGTGCACTCTCTCGTAAAACACACACTCACACACTCACACACTCACACCCAGACACACTCACACACACTCACACACGCACACTCACACACACTCACAAACACTCATGCTCACACACACACTCGTTCAAACACTCATTGACACACACACACACACTCATTCACACTCACACACACAGACACAGACACACACACACACACACACACACACACACACACACTCACACACTCACACACATAAATAGAAACACGCAGAAGGACACATGCTTACCGTTGCGGTCGATGGCGAAGGGTGTTCCTGGGGTGACGATGTCGTAGTTGCAGATTTGGCTGTACTGCGGGGAGCAGTCCTGGTCCCAGGCTTCCACCTGCAGCACAACCCGCCTTGAAACCACCACACATTGCTGACATACTAGCAGACTGGGCAGACCAAAGAGCTGCATAGGGTCCCTAGGGCCGCAGCTTCAGTGGCTGGATGTACTGAGAGAGTAGTTATACATTTTGCTTTCATCTTGAAATTCTACGACTAAATTGTCTTTCAGATTTCGCTTTAATCCAAAGTGATTCCCAGTGATTAGTGATGTCCCTAAGATCTCCAATCCCTAAGGAGCTTAGGCCCCTTGCTGCAGGACTCCAGGGGTAGACTGCACTGTGGACTGCATTGGGGTTCGAACCAACAGCCACTCCCTCTGGGAGTCCAACCCACCCTCGCCACTCGACTACGACGTGGCTGTGCTGAGGACTATTTCGTAAACCCTTTCACTAGAGGCAGGAGATAACACTGAAGAGGTGGGCAGACAGGAACAGGAAGCACCTGCAGGATGCTGTCATAGATGCGGCCCTCGGTGACCGACGCCTTGTACTCAGACTCCCGGAAGGCGGGCGGGAACTCGTTGAGGTCGTCCACCTGGATGTGTACCACCGCCCTGCGGGGGTGGAAGGCAGAAGACCCCCATCAGGACCACTCAGAGGAGGGCTTTAGTGCACGTAGAGGTAGGGGTTGATGCTACATGTCAGTAAGGAGCTAGCAGGGGGACCCTTTGCACTAAGGTGCCAACCATGGCTGTATGAAAACCTACAGGTGAAGTGCAGACATTGGTATCACATCAACAACCTTTTGGCTGTTTGGTCAAACAGCCTAGGCAGTACACTATCCACTATTCTTTACCCGAAAATAGAGATTTCTCTCTGGGTGCTTTTTAAAGCTGTTGGTTGCCACAGTGAATTTATGGAGAGATATAGATTAAAGTCTGCCAACTCAACATCAATTATTGGGTATGCAATGCCAGACAATTTGCTCAATTAGATTCAGCTATTTACAGTTGAAGAGGCAACAACTCAAACCCAAATACCAGAAAGTGTGTGTGTCTGTTCCCAACTTATACTAATAGCTAGATTGATTAACAAGCTGCCGCTAGCTTACTGTTGGATTATCTGTATTGGATTGAAAAGCTCCCTCCGCTGACCCCCGTTTAAGATAAATCCTGCAGGTGATAATGAATAACATCCACTTTATTAGCCCTATTTACACTTGTCATCTACAGTGATAACCACACGTCTTATGTCCTGCCAGGAATATATCTCTGATTCTCCTAGCAATCAGAGATAGGTAGAAAACTGAAACACCTCCACCCCTTATCTATTCCTCTCTCTCTCTCTTTCTCATATCTCATATCTCAGAGATCATATCTCTGTGCTGAATCCCCCCCCTGCCCTCAGGAATACATCGGCCACTTGGGAACAAAGTAGGAAGCCCCTCAGACTCAGAGCCTTCGATGATAAGTTGCAGTGTAACAAAGCTAATTTGGTGCTTGAACCTGTTAAAAGCCTTTAAACGGTGGCACTCTCGCTGCCAGAGCTCAGAGTGGGAACACAAGCTTGGAGAGTCTGTTGAGGGGTGTGGCAAATTTAGAGTGGTTTGGCTCCTGAACATTCCACAACACACTACATACACAATGAGCCACAGCATCGTATAATCCACCTGGCTCCCTTCCACTGGCTCCCCTGCCAGCTCCCTTCCTTCTCTCCCTTCATTTCCCTCCCTCCCTACCTACCTAACTCCCTCCCCCCCACGTCCTCCCTTCTTCCCTCCCTCCTTCCTCTTTTCCTTTATTATTCACTCTCTCCCTCCCTTCATTTCCTTCACTCTTTCCATCCCTCCCTCCCTTTCCACCTCCTCCCTCCCCCTCACCTCTCCCTCCTTCACTCCCTCCCTCCCTCTCCCCCTCTCCCTCCCTCCCTCCCCCCTCCCTCCCTCTCCTCCTCCCTTCCATCCCTCCCTCTCCCTCCCTCTGTCAGAGATGAGCTCCCACTCCCCCCTACACGGACCATGTAATGGAAACACAGCAGCTCCTTCTCGCCCTTCGCTCACTTGTGTGATTTCTTCCAGTCGGCTCCGCTGGGGCCCGCACCGCAATCGTACGCCTGGATGACGAAGGTGTACTCCTTCTGGCTCTCGCAGTCCACGGGGCCGGTGGCCCTCAGGAGCCCCTCCCCAGAGGTGCGGTTCAAGACCACCGCCTCAAACGGCGCGTCCTGCCCGTGGATCTGGAAAGCACAGATCTCCCCTGAAGAGAGAGAGAGAGAGAGAGAGAGAGAGAGAGAGAGAGAGAGAGAGAGAGAGAGAGAGAGAGAGAGAGAGAGACAGAGACAGAGAGACAGAGAGACAGAGAGAGAGGAGAGAGCAGATGCTGAGTGATGCTGGACTGAAAAGTGTTCCTTACTTTTAGTTTGTTTACCGGGGGCTCATGTGATTTGGATGGCAGCCATTGTGTGGATGATTTGATGCTGTCGTTTTGTCACGTCTGCTCATACAACTCGTGCAGCACAGCAGAGGCTGGAAATAGCATATGACATTGGCAGCTTGTATTGTTCACAGCAACATTTAATAAGCAGTATTGCACATGGAGAAAGAGAGAGAGAGAGACAGAGAGATTCAGACTGAGAAAGAGAGAGATACATAAAGGAACTGAATGAGAACTATCGTTTACAAGTCTTTAAAGAGTGAAGCTCTTCACAGAAGGGGGGATGAGGGGAGGGCATGCATAACACTCATCTGGAAAAAGCCTATGGGCTATTTGAAAATGAACGAATCAAATAATAAAAAAGAATAGGAAACCGATAACGATGACGATGATGATGATGATGATGATGATGATGATGATGAAGAGAGCCTTCAAGCAAGCCCATTCAAGACTGAGTAAATCAAAACAGCTCTCAGCAGGAGACCCCTCGCCCTCATCTGTGATCACAGCGGACCTCCGACGCCTAATGACACAGCGGCGCCCGGCGGATGCATTCGGAGCGGATTCTTCCGTGTGAGATGGCGACGCGAGAGTATTGAGTGGCGGGCATTGCGTGTGTGAGAGAATCAATTTCTTCTCTCCCAGAGAGCCGAGAAACACAATGTTTTCAAAAGAAAGTAATTTAAAATCCTTGCTGTGTGATAGATGCAACCTTGTGTACAATGTGATGTTGTGGTTGAATATGTGTGTTTAAGGTTCATGACAACACTAGTAAACGCAATAAGAAATAGCCCATTTATTTATTTTATTTCTCCCATTTCCAATTCATTTTTCTCTCTTTTACTTGTTTCCTATTTCCCTAATGTAGGTGTCAATCAACTGAAATTAATTTTAAAACTTTCACTCCACTTGAACTTTTGGATATGCTACCATACTCCCCGTTCATTTCTTGTTCTCGTCTTAAGTATTCTGTATTGGACCTCTCCACAACTATCGAAGAGGCAGTAAGAGTAGCTAGGGTGTTGGTGGTAAAAGTAGAGAAGAGTGAGAGAGGCAGTATTACTATCAGTTCACCTAGTAGTACTCAGTACTAGTAGAGTATTAATAGTACTGAGAAGTACTAAGTAGTAGTAGTTAAGCTAGGAGGAAAATCCGCGGTGCTATCAGAAAAATGGGGCAAACTCAACAAAAGATAATCATTTTGTTCAGGGTTTTTCGTGAATTGTGTACAGTATCATAGTGTGTACTATTTATGTTGAATGTGTGAGTGTTCGTATATGTGTGTCTGTGTCTTCATTTGCCCCTGAATTTGTGTGTTTTTGTGTGTGTGCATATTTGTACTAGTATAGAATGTGTGTTTCAGTTTGCTATGTGCGTGTGTTATGTGCATGAGCATGTGCCAGTGTTGAATGTATGCATGTGTGTCTGCATGTATGTGCTAGTGTGTGTCTGTGTGTGTGTGTTTGTGTGTGCGTGCGTGTGCGTTGGTGTGTGTGTATATGTGTGTGTATGTGCGTATGTATGTGCGTGCGTATGCATGTGTGTGTGGGACTGCGTGCGCTTTTGTATGTGTGTGTGTGTGTGTGTGTGTGTGTCTGTGTTTGTGTGCTTTGTAACCGAGGGGTCCATCAGCTCTCTCATCCTCTGCGTGCGCGTTCTCCTCAGGGATTTAGGCTGTTGCTGGTCAGAGGAGGCACTACTTTAGTGCGGGAATTATCTCCAAACCTAGTGGAGTGGAGAGCGGAAACAACTCACCACCACCACAGCACAGCGCAGCAGCAGCAGCAGCAGCCTGACTACCTCGCAAATACCCCTCTGTGTGCGCAGACCTCACTGGCGAGGACAGATAAGACAAAGTTCACCCTCAAGCCGCACCCCTCAACCAGCTCTTCTTTTTCCCCATCCCGTTACGTTCCGCCATGTGGCACATTGTTGCTCCGGCTCCCTTTTCTTTTAACCCCCCCGCCTGTCTCTCCACACGGGCTGGAGGAACAGCAGCATCCGCCTCTCAAAACAACCACCACCACAACAAGCCGGCCCCTCCTGGATGTGTGCGGCAGACCCTGCTTTTAGCCTGCATGGCCCAGGTTATTATCTGCGGCAAGGCCTGGTTGAAATTAAAATCCCCTCTACTTTAGAGAGGCAGGGTCTGCCAGGTGCTGACGGGGGGGGGGGGGGGGGGGGGGGGATAGCACAAACACACAGGGGGGTAGCGTGGGATGGGTGTGATAAACGTCAGTTCTGTGTGTTTGTGCAGACTCACGCACACGCAGTCACACATACACACACAATACAACACACGTATATACATGCACACTTTAGCATCTGTGTGTGTGTGTGTGTCGGAGCGTGCATATTGCGTGTATGGAGTCCAGGCGAAAGCACTTTCCACTTAACAGTTGGAAAATGGACACAAATCCATTTTCCGCTCCATCTGTTATGGCAAATGCATTTTTCTGGATTACATTTTAAAGGGCCACCTAACAGGGTCACAGAATTAAATGAGATAGGAACAGCAACAGAGGGATAAATCGAAGCAAAGAGAGGGAAGGAGAGAGAGAGGGAGAGAGCCAGAGAGAGAGAGAGAGAGAGAGAGAGAGAGAGAAAGAGAGAGAGAGAGAGAGAGAGAGAGAGAGA
Source organism: Pollachius pollachius (assembly GCF_949987615.1). Lineage (NCBI taxonomy): Eukaryota > Metazoa > Chordata > Actinopteri > Gadiformes > Gadidae > Pollachius > Pollachius pollachius. The sequence continues at coordinate 18,470,052 of NC_136947.1, read as the reverse complement.
GAGTGAGAGAGAGAAATAGAGAGAGAGAGAGAGAGAGAGAGAGAGAGAGAGAGAAAGAGAGAGATAGAGAGAGAGAGAGAGAGAGAGAGAGAGAGAGAGAGAGAGAGAGAGAGCGAGTGAGAGAGAGAAATAGAGAGAGAGAGAGAGAGAGAGAGAGAGAGAGAGAGAGAGAGAGAGAGAGAGAGACAGAAAGAGAGAGATAGAGAGAGAGAGAGAGAGAGAGAGAGAGAAAGAGAGAGTGAGAGAGAGAAATAGAGAGAGAGAGAGAGAGAGAGAGAGAGAGAGTGGTGGGGGGGTAAAGTGACTTTCCAATGTAAATGGTGATGACAGAGGGACATCATGTCAGCAAAACGGCTGTATTCATTGCTGCTGTGTACACACCCCCCCACACACACACACAAACACACGCACACAGACACTCACACACTCACACATGCACACACGCACACACGCATGCATGCACACACACATACACAGGCATACACACGCTCACAGACACACACACACTCACAGACACACACACACACCCACACATACACGCACGCACGCATTCACACACACAAACACACACCCACACACTCACACGCACACACACACACACACACAGTTTTATTGGTTGTCTCTTGGAAGTTGCCACTTAGTTGCAATGGTTGAAATAAACTCTAATCTCTTGGCCTATATGGCAGAAGGGGAGCGAGGAAAATATTTTATTTATATATGTTCCAAATGTAAAAATACATACATTGTATTTATTTTCTCTCCTGGATTCGGTTGGCTGCAGGATGTCTGGGCTGGAACAAGTAATTGATGGAGTCAGCAGAAATCAGTTTGAAAATAACCATCACATAAAAATGAAATTTTGGTCGCTTGAATAGAGATGAAATGTCAGGCAGCCAGACAGCAACTTAATGGAAAAGACACGCATAACAGGTGAATCATGCAGCAATGCCATTTATTTATCATTTATAATGAATGTGTGGCCACAGGGTAATGGGAGTTGACAGATACATTTCAGGAGCATATATTCTAATACTTCATTTAACTATCCTTCAGTCTACCCTTCAGTCTCAGATTGTTTCCGCTGGAGGTTGCCTGCCTCCCTCGTCATTGGTTGGACGGCGAGCCAATCAGCTCTGTGGATTATAAGGACTTTGATGCACTTGATGGCTCTCTTGTTGCTATTTGGTTTGCAGGCATGAGCACATGCTGTCTGTTTTAGTTCATCCAGAGAGAGAGAGAGAACACACCTGAAGCTTGTCAGGGCCTATTCGTTTACAAACCTTTTACTGCACAGTTTCTATTAGGGAGTCAGATTTATATTCCCACTTTAATTTATTTTGTAATGTTTATTTTGGAAACAGTTTGTTTGTTGTTCTGATCTGCGCTAAACCTTGAGCAAACAACCTTCAACCTATATTAATTTAGCTACGTTAAAGTTTGGCAAGCTGTCAATGCTGACAACTCGGTTGCTCACTTCACCACAAGAGCACCTCGGGGTGTTAGGGAATTAACACTGTTGTCCTGTTTCAGGATACATTTGAAATAAACAGAAGGGAATGATCAACACGCTCTGCAATCAACGTTCCTGCAAGCGAGGTCAACCACCCTGCCTGCTATTTGTTGTTCGGATCATTTAGAGTCCGAACATAGCGTTCCTGAGTTTCCCTCTCTGAGCGGCTCTGGGACTTAATGCAGCGAAGCCACAATCTTATCTGAACCTGCCGTCTCCCAAATGGGGAAACAGATGACTCCAAATTGCCACGGAAATTGATCAAGTCCTCGGGTTGCCTTCCATCTGCTTCCTGTGTCTGTGAGTGCATGCATGTGTTTATGTGTGTATGTGTTTCAACGTTTTTCCGGCATTGCGGGAAATGTGTGTGTGTGAGTGTGTGTGTGTGTGTGTATGTTTATGAGTCTTCATGGATGGATAAGTAAAGGATGAAAGCTCCAGATTCGGGGAGCTGTTGGTATCGGTGGGATGAGTAAGGAGGAGGATGACGATGGGGGATAGAGCAGGAGGAAGGGGGGTGGGGGGAGGGGGGGTGATTAAAGCTTGTCCCAGTGGATCGCTCTCTTTGTCTCTAAGCCTCCATTGCTTCCTTCTGCTGTCTCGCCGCTCTCATTCACCCCTTGTTCCCTGCCTTTTAATTACTGACCAGACTCTGGTCAGTTTCGCCCCAAGCAGCTCGCAATTAAAGCCTCTTCTGAACGGCTCGTCGGCCGGCCCTCACGCCTTGGTGAACGACGCTGCGTGTTCTCCTGATGAGGACGGACAGATGATAGGTTGACAGACGCAAGACTTGGAGGAGCCCCTTCTCCCGGAGCTCAGATTTAATTCCAGCTTTGTATTTTAGACAGGGAGACACGTGTGTCAAAACAAATTAGACATATTATGGCTACGAATGATTCCAAGGGTAATTTTATGGTGGGGATGCTCTGGTGTTGCTGTTGTTGTTGAGGTGTTTTGTCAGTGAATCCAAACAGTGGGTAATGATTCTGCTGGGAGCGCTGAAAGACTTCCCGGTAATGATCCCCGAGGAGAGGAGCCAAAGCCCAGTCTTGTTCACACGAGGCAGAGGCATCATAAATCAAAGTCTTTACTTGAAAGATAGCAGGGCCAAAAATAGTGGGATAGGTGGGGATGAACAATAGCAGAGGCGACTGGGAACGGTCTTGGTTATAAAGAGCCCTGTCTGAATGCTTGGATTTGATTGGATGCTGTCACACCCATAGTCAGTCAACTGGGGAGCCAATCGCGTCATGGGCATGTGACTCCCGGTCTGATGCTTCGTAGAATACATCAGCAACGGTATGACGTCTCGCAGTGCATTAGGTTTGATAACACGATTTCTGATCCCTTGAAGGCAATTAGAGCAACTGTAGCATGCACTGTGCATAAAATACCTTCTGCGTAGCATCAGCAAACATTCATAAGGACATGGTAGGAAGAGCAGATGTCTTTTTATTGGAAATCATACCGAGTGCCGAAAGACCCACACTTTTCAGCAGAGTTGAGCATCTTTGGGCGGTGCTTGGATTGGCCAACGGACACTGGTGGTAGTGAGAGAGCACCATCTTTGAGTTGGGCTTGGCTTATTCAAACTTTAGGAATGTATAACGAGAACACATTTAAAAACAAAATCTGAATCCAAAAACAGATATACTCAAATAGTATGAAATACTTTCAGCGCTGTTGATATGGGATTCCTTCGTCCCCGTCTAAGAGAACCCATCATGTTACTTTGCTTACAAAGTCATTCTACCACGGTTGTACATCTTGTCAAAGAAGTGCAACAAAACGCGAGGCCAAGCCATTTACATAATGATCCTGTGCTCCGGAGCCAAAGGGAAGGAGGAGGAGGCAGAGGAGGCGGGGCCGGGGATGTGTGAGCAGGATGATAGAAAGAGGGTGCGCGGGAGGAGGCGTCGAGAGCTTCCTCTAAACCCGCTGCATGTTGATTCAAAGGGGATTTTCTCTTCCCTCGAGGGTTTTGGTAGAGTGACTAAGAAACACATTGGCTGGCGAAACGCGAAAGGTGTCAGTCACATTATCTTTGGCAGGATTCAATTCACTGCCCACTGAAATGTGGACCTATTGAAACACAGAAGTTTGCCCCGTTGACATATTTTTTAATAACGGTGCACTCGCAACTCAAAATGTGACCTGATTTTGATCTAGAATGTGTTGGGGTCACAACAGCAATGCAAGGCGTAGAAGATAGATGTAGTGGCACAAGGAAAGTCGGTCCAGGGCTCATGGGCACCCACATATGCACCCACTCTCTGAATAAATGAGGGTGCGCAATGTGTTAGCATATGTATGGTTTTCTATGCATACACCCACCCACGCACACAAACACACACTCACACACACTAAACACAGCCAAGAGAGCCCAGAGGCACCGTCCAAATTATTTACAAAATGTCTCCAACCAAAACAAGAAACACTTCTAGTGGGATTCATATTGCAGAATTATCAACGTTTAAAGACTGAATGTTGACCTCAATCACCTGCTGAAAAATATATCTTTATCTATTCCTTTAGCCAGGTCAAGACGTGGAACCATAAGTCTACTATGGAAGCTGGGTATATGGGAAAATGTCTTTACTTTGTGTACATGTTATCTAACAGGATTTGGGAGACTCAAATAAGAAAATAAGCACGTAACGTTCGTGAAATCACAGCCGCTAGAAAGGTATAGATTAGAATTTGTGCTTTGCAGTTTTGGCACATTGACAAAAGGACTTCAATGGCCACCTGGACCTGAGGCCTATGGCAAAACTCATAAATATTCATTCCTTAATCACATTTTTTTTATATGAAAAATCATTTTCAACAAGGTTTTTTTTTTGCAAATCAAATCATACAAAGATGAACTACACCACTGAGATCGGAACTGAACGCCCAAAAAAAGATTGTTTGTTTGCATTACAATGATGAAATTATTATTTCATAAATTTACTTACAATGGATCAGTCTGTGTCCACCACATACTGCAAACCCACTAGAGGCCGTTAGAGGAACTACAGGCTAGTCCTGAGCAGCAGACGGTCATGGCTGCCGTGCTGCTGGGTTCCAACCGGCGTTGGGAGTTCAAAGGAGACGGTAAGTAATTCATCAGGAGTCCGCCCGCCTCTCCCAGATAGCCAGACCCGTATTAATTGCATTGGGGAGATAGTGGAGCCATGCAATTGACCCCCTGGGTGGAAAATGAACCACTTCACAAAGCTGGGCACCTGCCATTATACACAAACACACACACAGAAACACATACGAACACAAACAAACACACACGAATAAATAAATAAATACACACACACATACTCACATACAAAAACACTCACTGAAAGGTGAATATTCTGCTCTGTTTAGTTGATATTAAAGACCAAGTAGTGCCAGCGATGGGTAGATTTGCAGTTTAAACAGTTTAATACTAATTTGGTTACGGCTAACAATGTTGTTAAAATTGCCATGTCAACAATTTTGGCAACAACGTTAATTTATACTTAAAACCCTAACCCTATGAAAATTATATAATGGTGATTTAACTGCTGGGTCTATTGAGTACCATATGCTGTAGTGTTATTATCCTGAGACCTAAGTCATGCTGTTCACTGAAGCACGGCCCCCTCTTAGGTATAGAAAGAACCTAACCACAGACAGGACACTATTGACACATGGACACAACAAACAGATCCTCATTAGAATGTTCCATCAGTATATACAAATGTATTGCTGTCCTACATAGTCACACAACACCACCTATCAAACACGAACACATAAACGCACTGGAAGACACACACACATACACAAATTACACACAAATATTCCTACAATTCTACACACAAACACACACACACACATACACACGCAAACACACACACACACTCACATACACACACACACACACACACATACACACACAAACAAAATCTCACAATCACACACACACTCACACACACACACTAACACACACTCACACACATGCACGCACACACACACACACACAGACTCACACCGTCGCTCACACACACACACACTCTCTCACACACACACACACACACAAACACACACACACACATACACACACAAACACACACACACACACATACACACACAAACATACACACCCACCCAAACTGAAAGGTGCACACACCAACACAAAATACACACACATATTCCCACCATAAAACACACACACACACACGCACACACACGCACACACACACACAACCCTCTCGAGGCTCTCTTCTCACACAGGGCCATCGATGAGGCGGACAGAACAATACCCGACTGGGGGGAGAAGTCGATAACCGCAGACAAGACACATTCATTGCGCCCCGTAGCTAAGGCAATCTGCCACGCAATTAGCGCTAATAGCAGCCAGTGAAGTCGCGGGATTGGAAGAATTAGTATTCACGGGACCCAACTGCTGTTGTGAACGTTGGCAGCATTTAATTGAATCAGAAGAGGTTTTCACACGTGTGACTTTAAAGGCTTTTAAATGAATAGCTCAAATAGAAGCCGTGGAGCGAGAGAGGTCGTCAGAAGTCATGAGTGTATTGTTTGGAGCCACCAGAGGCTCAAGGCTCCAGCCCGCTCAACGGGGGCGTGGAGGTATACTGCCTTTCATTTAGCCTTCCTTCAGCCAGCACAGGGACCTCCGGTGATGTGTGACATCATGAGGGTTTCACTGCAGAGAGCCGGCCCGACCGGGTTGCCGTGCCGACTGAAGGTAGACGTGTCGAGGCTGGGAGCAGCAGGGGATTCAGACACCCAGGAGAGTAGAAGGTGGGGGGTCAGAGTCAGGGGTTGTGGTAATGTTGCAGCGTGAAAGACAGAAATAATGTTAGGAACGAAGAAGAACTTGGAAGTCATAGGAAATTGTGAGTAATTATTCATAATTGATTAACAATTGTTCCGACATTCATGACAATTCATTAATTATTAATGAGTATTAATGTAAGAACAAAGCTTTATAATGGATTCCTTCACTAGTTGCTCCCTCTTTATTAATGAGTATTAATGTAGGAACAAAGCTTTATAATGGATTCCTTCACTAGTTGCTCCCTCTTTATTAATGCTTCAAAGTTGCAGTTATTCTGAATTGCTTTTCTATCTCTCACTTTGTTGTTCTTTGTTTGTTTCTGTTTATCTTGACGAATGCCACTTCCTGTGACCTTTTTTATTCCTCGTTTACAGCTCGATTACAAATAATCTCCAAGTAATTACTCCTTTGGCTGAAGTTCCGTTGCAACATTTCAAGAATATTAAGAGAGAAGACAAACCATTAGCATTAAATTTATCACAGTTGTTACCTTGCTTATTAAACAGAAGCTGGAACATTGGCATCATCATTGTTCATATAAATAGATATTGCCCTCTGAAACTCCAAGCTTACAATTTGCCAGTTAATCGTCTACCGAGGGGTGACCCCGGTTCCATCAGCACTACCTTGTTATAAAGAAACTTCTGCAGAGAGATGGCACAGAGCCTTGGCTACCAAACCAACAACTGTTACCCATAATTACAGAGATATTCTCCCACAGAAACAATGTTCTACAATGGCCAGTCTGCATGGGGATGATTTGAAACCTTTACAGACAATTCTTCCCAGAACGCTCACCAATCACGTGCAAACTGATCCCAGCCATCAGCAACATGAGTTCGGTGACTCATGTTGAGTAACAGGACTCAACGAAACTCAACGATGCGGACATGAAGTGAGAGAATGTTAAACGTTCTGTTCACCCAGATCTGAGCTTGTATGCCATCAGAGATTATTCATCTACAGTGTGGTGTGTGAGGCTACACAACTGGTAATGCTTCTTTTAACAATAATAAATGTATTGCATTTTAAAACATGGTTCACCTCTGAAGCGCCCCCACTCAGACTTGTCTGTGTCAGGTCCTTCGCCCCTTTACAGCTGTCAGGAACAGGGTGTCTGACAGGCCGTACAGAGTTTAGCATTCCCATCATACAACATGTGTCCCAGGGGAGACGCTTCCACTCAACTAAGAGTGAACGTGAATAATGGAGCACCCCCCTTTACACACACCACAGCGCATTACTGCACATGTACCACTTTGGATTTGCTTGTACTGTTGCTGTCTTTTCACCTTTTCTAAAGATTCTTTAAACAAACACACAGTGCATGACAGGCTTCCTACTGCCGTGATACTTCACTATTTCAATTCTGTTCTCGACAAACATGAAGCAACATAAAAACAAGGCACTACTACCATTACTCACACAGTACCGCTACCACCACCCCTACCACTCACTGTCTACAAAATAAGAGCGCAGGTGAGATTGAAGAGCTGGCTTTGTGCCGCTTGGGCGTAGCAAACATTATGCCATTCTGCAACATGTTCCCCTTTAAAGCAGAGCAGCAGAGGGTTTCTTGTTGTAATAGTGCTATTGTATACTTGTGTATAGATGTGACTTGAAATGATATTCTTCAATAAAGCTTCACAAGAAGCAAATTAAGCTATTTTGTGAGGCTAATATCATGGTCCATTGGCTCTTGTGTACTTGCTAGTAGGACTGAGACACGTGCAAGTGGCCCTAGAGGATTGTGATTTATCTGAAAGGTCTATTTTGCAAAACATTTAATAGGAATGGCTGTCGCTTGAAAACCCGTGTTTTAGGAAAATAAATCCCCCTAATGTTTAGGGTGTTTCTTTCCTCACTTCCTAGCATCTATTAAAACCCAGCTCAGATCAGCTCTCCATTCATCCTGCCGCTCATTATCCGCTAGCACAAAGTTCTCTCAGACCAGAATCCAAAGCCTACTATTTACTAAACACGTTCATAAAATGCGAAGAAAGGATTCAGATAGTCATGGATAGTCACCAGGAAGGGCTTAGGAACCTTGCTCCAGGACACCTGTGGACATTAGGGATCGAATCGGGTACGTTTCATCAGGAATCCAATAACATCCTTCCTCTTGTGACTAGAATCAGTCTAGAATCCAGACTGTTTTCAGTTTTTGTGTTTCATCTTAAATTTCTCCTGAGCCTGATGGAGTTGGACAGGAGACTGGGTTGGCCTCTGAAAGAAGCAACACACACCCCCCCAGCACCCTAGCCAGGCCCCTAGCCATGCGCCTTAAAACTTACCCTGCCTGGCTAAGACGCTGTCTAAGATGCTGGCTAAGACGCTGCCTAGGACGCTGCCTAGGACGCTGGCTAAGACGCTGGCTAAGACGCTGGCTAAGACGCTGGCTAAGACGCTGGCTAAGACACCTGGCTAAGACGCTGGCTAGGGCGCTGGCTAAGACACCTGGCTAAGACGCTGGCTAGGACTACTGCAACTCGCTCCCGGCTGGACTCCCTGCCTCTGCGATTAAACCCTTGCAGCGCATCCAGAATGCGGCAGCACGCCTCGTGTTCAACCTACCAAAGTTCTCACATGTAACCACCCTCTTCCGAGACCTCCACTGGCTCCCTGTAATAGCTCGCATCAGATTCAAGATGATGGTACTGGCATACAAGGCAGTCGATGGAACTGCCCCTGCCTACCTCCAAGCATTAGTAAAGCCACACACCCCAGCTCGATCCCTCCGCTCAACTACCTCAGCTGGACGTCTGGTACCGCCATCACTAAGAGCAAGCAAAGGTCGATCAGCGAAGTCACAACTTTTCTCTGTTTTAGGACCTCAGTGGTGGAACGAGCTCCCTACCCATGTCAGGATCGCAGAGTCGGTCACAAGCTACCGAAAAAGACTCAAAACTCACCTGTTGAGAGTTCACCTCGACTCTGCATAGAAACCAATGCACAGCCACCATTGAATGTTGTACGTCCTGGCACTTGTACATTGCACTTATTCAAGGTACTTAATTGTGTAGCATCTACAGTAGCTGCTATCTTTGCTTTACACGGGGAATGGGTTAGCCTAGCGATTGTAATACTTGCACTTGGTTCTATGAACATCTTTACTGTACCGACAGCGATATATTGTTTCACTTCTTATGACAAATGTACTTATTGTAACAAATGCACTTATTGTAAGTCGCTTTGGATAAAAGCGTCTGCTAAATGCCCTAAATGTAAAATGTAAATGTAGGACGCTGGCTAGGACGCCTGGCTAAGACGCCTGGCTAAGACGCTGGCTAAGACGCTGGCTAGGGCGCCTGGCTAAGACGCTGTCTAGGACGCTGGCTAAGATGCTGGCTAAGACGCTGGCTAAGACGCTGGCTAGGATGCTGGCTAGGGCGCTGGCTAAGACGCCTGGCTAGCTCCGTCAGTGGGCTGCTCGCTGCGAAGAGGAGGACATGGCCCAGTGGTTCATGGAGAACAGACATGTGTATGTGTGCTCACCCACACAACACAGACAGACGCACACACACACAAACACGACCACACCAAACGACACAGACAGACGCACACACACACGCAACAGCAACACATACAGACGCACACACACACATACACAACAACACAGACAGACGCATGCAATCACACACACGCACACACACACACGCAGACACACATGTACACCCAATCAGACACTTGCCTGACAGACACAGGCATGCGCAGAAACCCTCAAGCCCAAATGTATATCACACTCACACTTACACGCACACAAACACACACACACACACACACACACACATATGCATGTGCAGACAAACTCAAGCACACATACACACATACACACAGAAGCAAAAACTGACACACTGGCACACCTTCTGTTTCTCTTTCTGTTCCACACAGAGACACACGCACACACACACACCACACGAAACACATCACACGCCACATGCTCCTCTGCAGACACGGGGGACTAATGTGGTGGTGCTGGGAACGGGACGGGCCGGCGTCAGATCAGCCTCTTCCAGAGAACAGCGGAGGACGCAGCCCGGTCGCCGGGTGGCTGGGGCCCGCCCACGGGCTGCAGCCTCCTCTGAGGAACATATTTAAGGCCTGGGTCGTCGCCCGGGCCTGTCAACTCCACTGTCATATAATCTGAATGCACTTTTCCCCCTTGCTATGCATGACTGCATGTTTAATTTGCATCAGCCTTCCACTGTACTCTATCATTTAGGTTAAGCTAGTCTCACAAATCAGACTTTATATTACGGTATAAAGTCTAAAAGCAGATGGGCTTGAATCCAGGTCAACAGGGCCTTTCACTTTCTTTCGCTTTCCCTATTTACTTTCGACCAATCATGATGCTGGATGCGCGGATCTGTACACTTATTAAAATCCCCTTCTGAATATCTCTGTTGGGGAACAGGAAATAATGTGTTACTCTTCCTCTTCCAGTGTCTGGTTTCCAGCCCAGGCTCTATGCTGTCTCCCTGCAGATGTTCTGATCTAACAAAATTGGACTGTAGGATTCCAACTTAGGTTCGGCAAATCATAGAACAGTTGATTGATATGAATTTATATAATTTATACACATACATGTATATCTAATATATAGTCTTATTTTCGAATAAAAAAATAATCTATGTTTCGTTGTCTTTGGCGCCTCCTATGGTGAAAGAAAACTGTATTCCGCGAGACACTCAAGGGAGTTGAAGTAGAAGTCTTTAGCTGTGGCTCCCCCATATCCTCTCTGGTATCCCCATCTTCCATTTCTGTGTCTAATCTCCTGCTGCTGGTTTCAGCCTTGCCTTGACTACCCTCAGTCAGCACGGCAACCCACTTCTCTCCCGTGAAATGATTTGAATACATGGCAGGAATGTCGCCACTGACACCCAGTTGGTCACATTGATAATGCTGTCAGTTCAAGGGCGTTTATCAGTGGGACGTAGGCTCGATCTCCATTTGGTAGCTCAAACGGGGATGGATAGAGCCTTCACTGACGAAAATCTATTGAGCTCTGCGAGATTGTCAGTTTAAATGTTCTGCTTTAATTATTAAAAGCCCAGAATTCTTGGAACCTAATTCAACCTCTTAATGGCAACATTTCCAATTCAAATAAGGTACAAATATGTATGCCTGTAATCTGAAACAGAAATTCGATAAATAGGAACTACAAAACACCAGTCACACAATGCTGGTTGTCGCACAGCATGTACTTGAATAAGTAAGTGCACCAACAATCATGCAAGCACACACACGTACACACAAACATTTCACACACACACACACACACGCACACACACACACACACACACACACACACACACACACACACACACACACACACACACACACACACACACACACACACACACACACACACACACACACACAGAAACAAACAATGAATGTGTCAATTTTCCAGCAGCTCCATTCTCTGGCTAAACTAGAACTTGTAAGTAATTATTGGCTGGCTTGTATTCTTCAATAAGATTCTGTGGCAGGAGGGCTGACTAGCACTCCACCACAGGAAAGAAGCAGGATTATTTGAGTGGGAATGATTAAAAACCATACTTTTTACATGCAATTTTACATGCAAATAAAAAACTGCCACTAGCCATTTATGTGTAGCATTATCAGAGACAGCTATTCAAATATTTAGTACATTTGAAAGGACCTCACAAAGGCCTATAGATATTTTCCTTTGCTCTCTGCTATGATTGGTGTGACTGGCTGTGAAGTACCGCACTGGCCTGTCACACAAACTTCTGCTTTGAGATACATTTCAGTCAATCCCTCTCCATCTTTCGCTCTCGCTAGCTTTACATTTGCATTTACATTTAGGGCATTTCGCAGACGCTTTTATCCAAAGCGTCTTAGAATGAGTACATTTGTCAGAAGCTAGCTCTCTCTTTCTCTCTCTCTCTCTCTCTCTCTCTCTCTCTCTCTCTCGCTCTCTGAAATCTCTCTCGCTCTCTTACTTTCTCCTTCACAATCTTTCTCTCTCTAACATACAGAACTCCGTCAAACTTAGTATCTGCTTAGTCTCATCACAGCTTGTGCATTGTGTTGGGCATGCATCGCCAACTCCCAAAGAAATGGCCATGCATACGACAACGCACAAACACAGAGACACACAACACACACAACCCATGCACGCGCGCACACTAACTAATATTAAGATTAAGTAGCTCCATGTCAGGATTACTTGTCGCTGTCTTGTTCACACGTCTGTGAATCTTTAATGCCCCCCCCCCCCCCCCCCCCCCCCCCCCCATGCCTCCATGAAAGCCGTCACCAGATAACGAAAGTACTACAGCCTACAGCTCACCATCATTCTCTCCTTCATTTAAAACTCTCTTTACCTTCCCTCTGTCTATCTCCCCTCACCGCCCTGGTGTTTACCCACTCTGTCTTCTCTCTCCAAAAACACACTTAATCGTTCTTCCCCTTCCCCGTTGTGAGGAATACCCAGGAGGGGAATGGTATTTACATTATTCCCCCTTTGTGTGAGGGGGTGAGTTTAACCATACATGAGGCAAAGCAAACATGAATGATCAGTGGAAGTTGACAGGTGACATTTGAGACTGCTGGCAGCAGCAGCAGCAGCAGCATATGCAGCAGTAGCCTGCACTCTTGGCATGCTAATAGATACTTATTAGACAGGCAGGCAGGCTCACACACGCCATGTTCATCTCAGAGCCACGGTTCACGTCCCCCGAGGAGACAATTAACACCGCTATAGTTTTGATAGGAGGACTGACACCTGACACCTTAGCTAATCTCTTGCGTTCTCACTTTAAAGAGACATGTGTGAATTAAATCTGTCGGGTTTTACAGGGAAGCATAGCGAAGAATAATTAAAACCAAAATTAGAAGCTTTAGGCCGCACAGGCCACCGGATTATAATTATAGGGGGAATATAAGCGTATGTCAATTTGTACGGTGACAAAGGAGTAAGAAACGCAGTCGGTGATGTCGTGGATTGACTTTTTGCAATTATCCATGTGAGTCAACATGTGCAACCTGCTGGAGTTTGTTTGGAAGAGCGCCCTCAATGTAGAGGCACATAACGCTACAGAGAGACCAAGATGAAATTAGATGAAATCAATGTTGTGCGCCGCACTGATGGTCGCACTCAGTCACCGGGACGCTGAGAAGAGGGAAAAGGTTGTTTAAAGGTCACTGAGTAACAGAAGGATGGCCGCCTCTATCCTGCGTGACTTAGGACGTGAGGGCCATACAGCTGTGAGGGGGCCGGCTGTTTGTTCTATTGAAGATTTATATATATATATATATATATATATATATCTTCTTCTTTGAAAGCCATCTGTGCTATTGATTTGCATGGCTCAATCCCCGCGAGGGAAATTGCTGGAACAAAGAGGAATTATAGACACAAGGATGAGAGTTGCTTCCTGTTCGAATTGGTTACGCTACTCACTGATATTGACCTTTAATCTCGTTATCCCGGTCCTGTTCATTTAGCCCTGAGGTGTTGACGAATCAGCTATGAACTCTGCACTACAGTCAACTTAAAGATGCTTCCTGGTATTTCATCGTTAAACCATCGTATAGGTCAAAATGCTGCAATTCATTTTTCTCTTTTTTTTTTTGTAGATGAGCGACAACACATTATTATGCTGTTAGAACATTATTTCGTCATCGCAGGTCTTGGCACTGCTGGTGATAGAAAGAAGCAGGAAGAAGGCTGCTGGCCCGAATACATTAGCCAGGAGCCCTGCCTTTGTTCCCTTTGGCAGCAGAATGATGGGGCGAAGGTCCCCTCAGCCGCTGCTCTGACACATGGTTCAGACTGCTGCTCAAACTCTTCTGGCACTTCTGTAAAAAGGGTTCATACTGATTTATTTTTCCCACCATCCCTTCCACCTGCACCATCACCAGCCAAACCTTTGGCTTCCACGGGAACAGAAGAAACAGGTGGTGTGGTATCATTAAGTCTGTGATGCTGTCACCACCTGTGGGACTTGCTGTGCAGTCATTACGTTTCACGCGGTACTCACAGTCTTATCCATCCGTCTAACCCGGGTACGAGGCACCTATAGCAGCGATACAGTCGTAGTATGCACATGTAGCCGAGCTAAATTTAATTTGATTTTGTTTTATTTTTGGTCAATGTTCATATTTTTTTGTTTTATTGTGAACTTCTCCAAAGATTGGTTCCTGTGTAAGTTGGTTCAACATTATTGTTTTCTATGGCATGCCTTTTATTTCTCTGGGGAGTGGTTTGGCGTTACACCTGTGTGTCACGCTTCAGTGGGTGCTGATGCACGGAGCTGGTGAGTTGTGTTTGTGTCTCTCTCCCTTTGATTTCTTTGTAAAACTTTTGTTTGTTGCCCATGGACGGTTGTGGTGGTTCACGCTGCTTTGCGGCGTGCTTTTGGGCACATGGGAGAAATTCCCTGGTGTGTAGACAATTTTCAGTCATTTAATTGTTGGAAGGCCAGACTTTTAGTTTGTTTAGCTTTTAGGGGTTTTGTGAACTAGCCTGAGCCGGTGGTAGTTTGATACAGGGTTTCCTGGGCCCGTGAGATTTAGCATGGGCTACGGGGTTTCCCGGCCGCGTGAGATATGGCATGGGAGGAGGATCATTGCATGTCCTGTGTTGACGTTTCAAGCGCAGTTGTGTGATTCGTATGTGTGGTCAATTGTTTGTTTCCTTTGTTTTGTAGAGTGGAGAGAGATATCTTGGATTGTGTGTGACGCCCGTGTTTCTTTTGTCTCCTTTAACAGGTATGCCTGTGATGTGTTTTTTTGCTTATTGTATAATGTAAAATGAGTGTGAGAGGTAAATGACAATTCTTTATTATATCTTATTACCTTATTAGTGTATATATTTTATATACTGTTTTTTAATTAATTTCTTTGAGATTGTTTTATGCTTTGTTTACATTTTTATAATTTTTCTACATGTATTCATTATTAGTCACAGGATATGTTAAGCTTGAGTGGGTGCTGATGCACAGAGCTGAGTGGAGAGAGATATCTTGGATTGCGTGTGACGCCCGTTTCTTTTGTCTCCTTTAAAATGAATAAACCTCCATAACTCGACTCCTGTGTGTGCCTCACTCAACGAACACCAGACACAACGCAGAAACCCATCGGTTACACACAGGCAGCCCAGGTCTAAATAGACGAGGAGGAATGCTTTCACTCTGTGTGGTGCGCTGTACAGGGATCCTGTCGGCATTATTTGATTAGAAAACAGGGATGTATTGTAGTATCACATTTTATCTACTTACAGTTATGGCATGTAGTATTCCAGGTCAAAAGATCTCAGACCGCTGGACCTATGTTGTATATTTTGCTGAGTTATGTTCTAAGATTTTACCAATTGTTTCAGACAACGTTCAAACCAAGGGAAATACGTCGCTTTATCCCCTAACTTCCGTGCAAACAAGCGGGACAAAGTAATCTAGTAGACCTTTATTGATATTATATTTCAATAGCCATCTAACCTACTATGATGTGCTACTTTGACAGGCGTTAAAATGTAAAATCAAATTTCATCACAGCTGCATCACATCGACAACAGACATGTTTCTGATTAGCCCCATCCTCCTCGAGCACGCTCTGAATTAAAACATGATCATGCGAAGAGAAGGGATTGTTTTTGTCTTTCACCAGCAGAGACGGCTGGTCAAATTCATTAGTATTTGATCAAGAAATACCCCAAAACTCTGATCAAATACAGACTAAATATGAACGAGTTGTTTTAGATGTTTTTTTTGGTGTTGATTTTCCACCAATGTGCATACATGACAGTCAGTTTACCCTGTATTATAAACAGTCCAAAGAAGTCAGTTGAATCTGTATTATATACAGTCTATGTTACGTCAGTTTAACCTGTATTATATACTGTCTGTTAAGTCAGTTTAACCTGTATTATATACAGTCTACATTAAGTCAGTTTAACCTGTATTATATACAGTCTATAAGGTCAGTTTAACCTGTATTATGTACAGTCATTCTGCGTTACACCCACACCGAAGAACCATTGGCCACGCAATTCATTCCCTGTTCTTACTGTTATAGAGCTAGTGGGATACACTTCTAAAAAAGAGATTTAAATCCAATTGTTAACATTTTGAAACATGAGACATGTTTCCGGTTTAATTAATTTAGTCTGCCTATTGTTTAGGGAGGTGTACTTTGTAATTGGTCAATGGTGTCTAAATAGCGACCAATGATGGTTCTATAGAGGGGTGCTGCAGCCTGACCGTTAGCTGTGCAGGTATACACCGCTGGAGAAGTGATCTCATACGGGGGATCAGGTCTTTAGTTCCCGTGGCACATCAACGTAATTCAGAGCACGAATACCTGTTATCCAATGTCAATCGAACAATAATACAAACTCACTCTTATTATTGAGAGACTTTTGCTAGCGTCTACCTCAGCCACGAGTACTTCTACATCAAATCAATCGACCGGACAGCTAGGCAACTCTGCGAGCAATCCGTAAAATTCACAAAACGGTTTTGCAAATGTCAGTCGTAAATGTCATCCGAGTTCAAACCGCAACATATTACTCCTTACTAAGGACTCTGCGTGCCAAACAACCAAAAGAAAGTGTATGGTGTGCCTCGTATCCTTGAACGGGGAAGGTGGGGGGCGGGGCGGAGGATTAATACAGTGCGGCAAGGACACGCTTTGCCCGCCACCACTCCTCCGTCTTCCTGCGTCTGCCCGCTGATGACAGCTCATTCCCAGACTCTATTAATGGCCCCGGCTGTTGGCATTATCCATCACCTGGAAAGCAGAGCCCCGCGTTCCTCCTCTGTCAAACGACAGCCCTGCAGAAGATGAGTGGGTAATGGGGCGGAAATGAGCCAATTATGATCATTACCCACGATTGACCCTGCGGACATATCCACCGTCGAGGCCGGCGCTCGCCAGCCATGGCCGCCGTCGCTCTGATGTGCGTTCACGTGAGAGTGCTCGCTTGTGTTTAAATTGTTTAGGGAATCCTGCGGTTTTACCTGAGGTAGAAAAAATAACAGACGGCTGGGATGATGTTGATTGGGGTTAGTTGCCAGAGAGCGAGAAAGAAAAACGAGAGAGAGAGAGAGGGAGAGAGAGAGAGAGAGAGAGAGAGAGAGAGAGAGAGAGATTATTGCAACAGCTGAAGGAGAGGTTGAGAAAACAAGTATGACATGTGGAAAATATGAAGGGGAGTTAAAGAGCCAGTGACACTGAGTGCGGAGCAGAGGTGAACTGGACCATGGGGCTGACATGCTGATTAATCGAATGACAAAAGTATGAAAAGTGTGTCCTCTCCTCTGAGGCATGGCACCTTATTAAATCTGACTGAAGATACAAGGGGTCTTCTGGATGTCATCTGCCAACACCTGGCCCCTGACAACACTTCTGTTGTCATTGAAAACGGTTTCCAAGCAACATGGAAACCAAATGATGCTGCACTCTCTTTGACTGTAGGTCAAAACAAATGAGAATATTCTCATCTTAGCAGGCGGTGGCAGCTTCAAGTCTATATCCTTTGGAAATGCAGGATAGTGTTGTGGCTAGGGCGTTCAATTGCTAGCCAAAAGGAACCGTGTTTGATCCCCTATGGCAACAAGCTGTAAGGCATGCATTAGCATGAAGATACATTTCAAAGTTTACCTGCCCCCAATCACTTGCATATTCATTCATATCAATCTAATCCTCATCTCAAATAGATAAAAGTGTCTCCTAATTGTCCAAATAGTAGCTCTGCATGCATCTCACCATACCTTTGTTTGTATTTAATTGTATGGCCGATCGATCTTTGGCAACTTCAGAATCCCCGCCTTTTAAAACAGCTAAGTACTGTGCAACAATCAATTGCAGCAACGTTCCTAGACATTAATGGTGTAGTAATCAGCGCTACTGTATTCTCACCCTTGTGCTGTGTGATGTAATTAGGAGCTATTCAAGCAGACTTGTGTTGTACTCATTAGGCTTTGGAATATCACTGCCACTCATGTTCCCACCAATTGCATACATTCTAATCAACCTTAATAGCAGGAAATTTACATTACACTAATTACCCATATTTGTTTTGTCATTTGCCATTCAAACTCCTGCCATCTTCTTCAGACTCCTTTCCATGCGCCAGTCTATCTCATTTTTTTCTTTAATCTTGCAAATGAGAGTCCAATTATCTTTCCGTTATCTCCTAAAGCCTTGTGTGACTTTCATATCTGCCGTCTGTAACCTTTGTGCACGGATTCAAATGTCAACTCAATTAAAGAAAAAAAAAAGATCAGTCTTTCCTCTTTCAATCATAAAACTCATCATAGTCTCATCAGTCTCTCATACCGACAGTCTACAACAAATGCTAGCACACTCGCGTTAAGTAGTGATTTGCTTATAAAAAGGCGAGGGGACAAAAGTGACGACAGCGGCGGTAATGGGAGTGAGAGAACAGAGTGCAGCACTCTGAGCTTCAAGGGCGTGGGGCATGCCTTCCTTTATGATGAGGGGCGAAGACAAGCCTGGCGGACTGTGATGTTATTATGGGGCTCGCACAAAGTGATAGAAGTCCATTTAATGGCTGCGTGAACAAGACAAACACAGCTAAGAGGATATGCAAATATCCTCCTAATAAGCCTGTCAGGTTGAGCAGAGCCTGAGAACAGCTGTCAGAGAGACAGTGAGTGAGAGAGAGGTAGGGAGAGAGAGGAAGAGAGAGAGAGAGGTAGGGAGAGAGAGAGAAGTAGGGAGAGAGAGGTAGGGAGAGATATACAGAGATAGACAGAGAGAGAGAGCAGCAGTTAAAGAAAGAGAGGGAGGAAAAGAGAAAGATACAGAGAGAATGACAGTGAGAGGGAGAGAGAGAGAGGGAGCGAGAGAGACAGACAGAGACAGAGAGCCAGAGTGAGAGACAGAGAGGGAGGAAAAGAGAAAGAAACAGTGAAAAACCAGAGCTAGAAGGGAAGGGAGTGAATGAGAGAAGAGAGCGAGAGAGATGTAGACGGACATAGAGAGAGAGAGGTATATATATACGCCATGTCGTTCATATATCTATGCCAGACATGGATCTATATAGTCTAAGAGAGGGGAATAAAAATAGGGAGAGAGAGAATTTGAGAGACACATAGAGACAAAGAGAGTGATAGAAAGAGCTTGATTCAAAGAGCGATAGTTGGGCAGCCTAGACAGAGCGAGAGAGACAAAGAAGATGTGAATTGGCTGCTATTTGTTGCCCCTTTCATTCCTTATTGAGATAACATCCGACTAACTGGCCGGTGCTTAAGCCCGGGAACCGCTTCCTTCAGAAGTCATTAGGACATGAAGCAATAAAAGCCCAAAAAATGCTCAGCCCCCGCGTTGTGTTTTTACCGTTAGAGCCTGCACTCTTCTGAAGAACGAGCTGAGCACCTTCACACAGAGTTTCAGCATGGCTAGGGCTGTGTTATTAATTATTTTATTATTAATGTTTATACATTAAAATTAAATTTTTTACTGTTTTACTGTTTACTGATTTTTCAAGGCTGGATCAGTACCTTGATCAGTTAATATAAGTAGATCAGTATATGGATCAGTAACTGAATCAAGGTCTGGATCATTAACTGGACATGGATCAGTCTCTGGAATTATATCAGTAGCTAGATCTGGATCTGTCACTGCATCCTGATTAGAACCTGTAACTACATTAGTGAATAGAATTACATCAGTAACAGGAGCTGGACCAATAACTGGTTCGGGAACAGTAACTGGATCTGGATCAGTATATGGATCTTGATTGGTAACAGGAGCTAGATCAGTAATTGGATCTGGATCAGTAACTTGAAGTGGATCAATAACAGGAGCTAGATCAGTAACTGGGACTGGATCAGAACCTGTAACTAGAACAGTAACTGGACCTGTATCAATAACTAGAACTAGATCAGTAACTGGATTTGGATCATTAATTGGAACTAGATAAGCAACCAGGACAGGGTAAGTAACTGGAAATGGAACAATAAAAAACTGGATCAGTAACTGGAAATAGATCACTAACTTGAACTGAATCAGTATCTGGAATTGTATACATATTGGATTTAGATCACTATCTGGATGTTGAATCTACTTCGAAATATTGGCAAGGAGTAGTGTTTCACTGTAATTCCATGTCAAGATATATCTTGGCAATGAGTTATAATTTACAATGAAATAATCACAGTGCAAAGCACAAAACAAAATGAAAGAAAATCAGTACGTTTTCCAGCAGCTGGAAATGGCAGATCTGTCAGAGAGACAGATAGCCATATCCAGTTATTGTTAAGATTATTATCACACACTCTTATAAACATGCACACACACACACACACACACACACACACACACACACACACACACACACACACACACATAAACACACAAACAAATGCTGGATGGCTGCAAGATGGTTCGTAATTAGGAACATTAGTGTTTGTTCTTATCTCTTGTTCTTGCAGAGATTCAATAATGACCATCTTCTATGCACCGTGTGTGTGTGTGTGTGTGTGTGTGTGTGTGTGTGTGTGTGTGTGTGTGTTTGTGTGTGCGTGTGTGTGTTTGTGTATGTCTACAGCACGCCTGTTCATAAATCCAACTTTTATCACTGCAATATCCTGTTTTGCCTTGTTTTTATTGGTGTTTAAATGTGCACTAGTGACGCCGCTGTGCTTATGTGTGCATGTGTGAAATGGAAGACTTTAAGAATACGTATCTGTTTATCCACATCACTGCATTAGTCCTAAGGATAGCAACTATATATATAAATATGAACCACTGACAGGTCAATATTAATTATGAATATACCCCCAAAAGTATACCTGCATAACAAATCAAAGGCAAGAAAAAATGCAATTGTACATACTAGATTTAGATGTTTTAATGATGCTTTTTTAATCTAATGAAAACAATTTAATCCCGCAAAAATAGAAGCAGAGCACGCAACTTCTCATCTCGACAACAAATGTTAGCTGTAGCAAATTCATGTTCTCACATGATTGCCTTCCCCTCTCATCTCTCTCTCGCTCTCTCTAGTAAAAAACTGCAATTGTATTGCTATCCTTCCTTTTCTTTCCGGCTCTTTGAAGTGCTATCTCCCTCTGACAGAACATCTGGTGTAAAGCGC
>NC_136947.1:18441129-18443629 GCF_949987615.1 Pollachius pollachius | reverse complement strand
CCAGAGGAGACTACACTTCTTAAAGTAAAGGCAACACAACATATAAAACGTCTTTCTCTCTGCTCTCCGCTTCAAGGTCAACAGTCTGTAATGATCAAACAGCATTTAACCTTCTGACAAACCCACTCACAAGCTGTATGTTTAAAGACCACCCCACCCACAAAAGAAGTACCCACGGGCAGTGTAAATACATCGATATCACATACACACACAACCTCATACATTAAAAAAGAGAACGAAGTAGAATGAAACACCCCACCGGGGCGTGGAGGACCAGAAAGCGCTGAGCATCAACTTTCCTTGGCTGTCAGCGGTGGTATTAATAGAAGCCATTTCCCCTTAACGAGCTGTTAAGTGTCGTCCGCCCGAAAAGCCCCTTTGTTTGCCTTTGAGCCTGAGAACGCTTTGGCTAATTATACCTCCCAGCCTCCCTCTTTCACTCTATCCTTCTCTTCATTCCTCTCAGTCTCTATCTCTCTCCTCCTCTCTTCCTACTTCTATCCCTCTCTTCCCTCGTCCTCCCTCTCCCTCTCTCTCGCTATCCATCTATCCCTCTCATCCTCTCACCCTATCCCTCTCTCGCTATCCATCTCCCTCTCTTCCTTGTCCCCTCTCCATTCCTGGTTCCCTCTGTTAAACCATCCATCTCTCTCTTCCTCGTACTCTCTCCCTCCCTCTGTTAAACCATCCCTCTCTCCTTTCCTCCCCCCATCCCTCTCACACTCTCACTCCCCCCTCTTTCATCCTCCCTCCCTCTCTCTATTAATCCCTCTCTCCCTCCATCCCTCCCTTCCTTAGCATCAATCATGTGTACCCCTCCCCTCCGGGTCAGACCATAAGATAATTAATCAAATCTGAAGCGTTTATCCAGAGGTGTGTGTGTGGGGGGGGAGCCATGTATCTGTACCTGCTCTGCAAGTTGTTGCTGCTGCTGCTTTTGTTGTTTCTAGAAAGTTAGCTTTGCGCTTAGCGCTACTCTCCATGGGGTAAAGGGAACTGTGACAGCACTCGCTTGTCACACCTGCCTGAGAGCCAGCTTGATGACGGCGTATCATTCGCAACGTCTGTGATATGATGAAAACCAAAACGAAAACCTGTTTAATAAACAGCGACGCAAACTACTCGTGGGGTTGTTATTCATGGGTGTATTCAGGGATAAAGGGATGGTAGAGTGTATACAGGCAGGGGCTGCTGCAGTATATGCTCGAGTGTGTGCTGCAATGTGCCTTCAATAACAAAGAGTTTCATTTGGAAGTGTGACAGCTCAAAGATGGCAGTTGACCAGTGATGGGCATCCATACGACTTTAATGTGAGGGATATCACTTAACATGCATGCTAACACACACACACACACACACACACACACACACACACACATATACAGAACCCCCCCCCCCCCCCCCCCCCCCCCCCCCCACACACACACACACACACAGGGATATGTGTATGAAGGGCCTACAGCTGTGGAATCATTATGCCACCATAGGTAGGTGTATTTAATGGGATCATTTATTTTCTACCCACCACTCTGAGAAGGTGTTTTAGAAAAAGGGCGATATTTGAATAATGGACAGTTCATCATTGCTGAGAAGAGTGATAAAAACAGACAACACATTTTTTGACAAAGTATACATTATGCATGTTTGTGGGTATGGAAAGAGAGAAAGCAAGAGAGAGCGAGAGAGAGAGAGAGAGAGAGACAGAGAGAGATATTGTTTATTGCGTGTGAGCGTGTGTGTGTGTGCGCACATCAGTGTGCAAGAGGATATTTGTTTATGCACATGCAGAAGAAAATCACAGGACAGAGTGAGAGAGAGAGAGAGAGAGAGAGAGAGAGAGAGAGAGAGAGAGAGAGAGAGAGAGAGAGATAGAAAGCACAGAGCCAGGAAAGAAGCAGAAGATATAAAGATATATAGAAGATGGATAGAGCGAGACAGAGCGACAGAGTAGTACGTGTGGGACCCGGTGTCAACAGTAGGTTTTACCAGCAAAGGGGACTGGGGCGTCTTTGTCAAGGGCCACCAGTGGGGGGTCCAGCAGCACGGTGTCCATGTTCTCAGTGATGACACCGTGGTAGGATGTCTCGATCCACGGCTTGTGCTTGTTCACTGCAAAGGAGGAGGAGGAGGAGAGGGAGGAGGGGGAGGAGGAGGAGGAAGAGGAGGGGGAGGGGGAGGGGGAGGAGGAGGAGGAGGAGAAGGAGGAAAGTTTAAATCATTAGATTCTGAGGTTTTTCTGTGTGCTAGTATTAATGAACATTGCCCTGTTATTAATTCTATAATACTAACATTCCCTAAAGGGAGATGTCTGATGTAATGGGATGTTTTGACAATTGTGAGGAGAAACGCAATAGCAGAGAGTGGGAAGAAAGTGTCTGTTCACGTTTTGATGTCCCTTTTGACCTTTTCTTTTAATATTTTAATTGCATACACCTGGATAACACGACAGACTCAATGGTTCAGAATAGAAGGAGAGAGAAGAGATGAGAGTAAACAAAAA
>NC_136947.1:18398629-18436129 GCF_949987615.1 Pollachius pollachius | reverse complement strand
TGAATTCACATTAGTTAATGCAGTAAGATGCATTTGGTAACAATTAACTAACAGTTAGTTAACAGTTAACAGATGGTCTGGTCATGTTTACTGATGGTTACCTTAATTACACTTTTCTATTCTAAGCATTCATTCATACATTATTTATAAGGGTTAGGTAATCCTAACCCTAACCGTAGCTCTTGTTCTAACCCCTATGATCATGCTATAAATAATTCTTATTACTGCATTAACTAATGTCAATGAATCCTTAATTATTGTACATTTATGTAACGTGTTGCCATCATTTGTTTTTGTTGTACTATCAAACTATTTTTTATATTAGTATTCATTGTGTTAGTATAATAGCATTCATATTGAAATATTGAAGGACGCCCTCTAAATATAATTAGTGTACCCGACCATCGGATGCTTTGTGAAATCCTGCAAATGAAGGATGCCAAAGATATTATCCGCTCTGACTCAGGCCCTCATCCCAAGCCTCCCATGCAACATCGTGTCTGCATTCATTCTGAGCACTGGCCTCAGTAGCACTCAAACCCCCTCGGCGTAGCAGCACTGATGCCTTGCTCGATTCTGCCGATTGAGTCAGAGAGATCACACAAAGGGTGCCCGGTACAGAGCTACCATAGAGCCCATGGGCAGAAGACCCAGAAGAGTGAGAGCAACCGAGGTGAAGAAAGTGAGGAAAAGAAGACCAGAAGTGAAGAAGAGAAAACCGATGTAACCGAGAGCGAAAGACACACACAGAAGAGAAGAGCGGAAGAGGAACGAAAACAACACAACAAGCAGGAGGTTACAGGAGACAGCGTGGAGGCCCGCAGGAGGAGCAGTGGCCGTATGGAGGGGAGGAGGAGACGAACAGATGGTGTGTAGAGCATTGCTAGCGGCATTTTGTTCCGCTGCGGAGGGGAAGCACAGAACTCGGCAGGTTTGTTCTGGTTGGGGGGCGCCTGAGTCAGCGGAAAAAAACACCAGCCAATCTCCTTTAGCTTCTGCTTATCACCGTCCGAATCTGGGCTACATGAAAGGGAGCGCTCCGTCTTTAAACTCACTAGCTCGAGGTCGTCAGGGAGGAAGGGGCTTCCACGCTTTATCTTCAACTCTTGGGCGTTGGGGTTCACACGATACTGAGATATTATAGCTTCCGTCTCTCCGGTTACCTCTTGACAGCCACGGAATAGAACAGTGTACCTTTATTCCGGATGTGTTAGACGTTATTTTAGGATTTACACCTCGCGATTGAGGCGGCGCCTTCATCCGGAGAGCCTTGAAGTGAATGTGTATATGCTGCAGCATCTGGCTTTTCCGAAAGCCATATGCTTACAGAGAAATAATTACAACTTCAAATTTCTGCATCCAGCGTTTGCCCTCTCAATAAACAATTAAGCCGCTTTGTGTTCGTTAATCTTAAGCAAACATTGCGTTTCCCATTCCTCACTGATTATGTGCTTCTCCACTGTGGCATTTCCCGATGCCGTGGTCTGATTGATTCCTAGAAGGACTTTGAAAATGTCAATTGTTGGCCATTAGTTTGCCTGGCATTCGTGATGAAGCAAGATCGAACCATGGTGTGATGCGCCCTTCCTGCCACTTTGTCTACGCTTGCCTGACTGGGGGGGGGGGATACAGCGACTTCAGATTCTGGGTTTGAACATCCTTACACTAAGCGAGGGCACGATAAGCCTCGCTCCACAAGCCAGGACAGAGAGAAGCATTTTAAAATGGGGGGAGTGGGCAGAAAGGATGGAGATGAAATGCCCATGAGCAGAGCGGTTTGTGACCGCTAGATTCTGCTCTGCCTGACGAAAGGACGGGAGGCGAATCGATATTCTAATGTTTGCACTTGTTTCAGCTCTCTAGATCTGACTGAATCTCTACTGAATGAACACATGGCTAAAACCAAGCACAAGCGGGAAACCAACTTCTCCCCGTCTGTCTTTATCCGTCTGTCAGGAATGTCTGTCTCCTGTGCACCGCGTTTAATCTTTCCTCCAAGCAGAGTCAACATGGCCATCTGTTGTCTTGTCTGCAGTTTAAAATAGAACGCAATTCGCTTCATCGGATCCGAGACCACCACCGCCCCCACCTACACTAAACGCCTCGTCCAACATTTCCCAAATCTAAATCCTCCCCCCTGCTTCCAGAGGAAACCCAAGCCAACCACTGTGCGGAAACTGCAGCTCTCATTTCCACTGTTCTCCCTTCTCATCGGGAAACAAAACAGTAGTGTAATTACACTTTGAGGGATGTTTCCGTGGTTGTCAAATCACTTGCCAAACGACGCTGTTTTGTTACTCTGGGGTGGGCCCCCTGCTCTGTCATCTGCCCTCTCACCACAGAAACATTCCCTTCTCCTCCTCGGGAACCACCGCATAAATAAAGCCCGGCTGGGTGTTAACGTCGGGGAGAGGGGCCGGGAGAGAGAGAGAGGCGGCTGCGGCTCGTGTCTGTCCGTCGCTTTGTTGCGAGCCTAGCGATGGCAGCCATAGCGGGTTTATTCTCTAAGCTATTTACTGTGATTTATCTGGAGCATAAAAGGGTTGACAGAAAGGATATGTAAGGAGAATACTGCTGGCTTTGGTTAAATTACTTTGAATATATAGCATACACGTCACAACACTGATGAATAGGAAAAAATAGCAGCTGATAGTGCTATAGTTTGGGCAGGAGAAAGAAAGAAAGTTTAGAAAAACTAGCACTCATAGGTGTTCGCCATATTGCATATGATACATACTGTACGTGGAATTAGTCAGAGTAGTTTGGCTGGTTATTTCAGAGACAAATGTCCAAATTGCTCGGAAGAATAACATTCATACGTAAATTTAAGATCTTCACTGTGCTTCACTTTCACTCCAGCGTGGGATTAAAATGTCTGGATCACTGTGTTTGTGTGTGTGAGTGTCGTGTGTGTGTGTTTGTGTGTGGGTTTACGGTTCAAACTGATGGAGTTCGCCAGAGAGAGTGTGAGAGTGACAAGGTAAACATACCAATAGACCAAAAGTAAATAAGCTTAAAGAACAACAACACAACCAACAAGGCAGACAGTGTGTACTCTGTTCAGAGAAACAGTGGTCGTGGGCCGGAGGGACATGCTGCTGCATACATTGGTGTGAGGAAGATGAGCACTGTTTGTTGTGTGTGTGTGTGTGTGTGTGTGTGTGAGAGAGAGAGAGAGAGAGAGAGAGAGAGAGAGAGAGCGAGAGACAGAGACAGAGACAGAGAGTTTGTGCGTGTGTCTGTTAGTGTGTGAGAGTGAGTGAGTGAGACGGAGATAGAGAGGGAGAGTTTGTGTGTTTGGCATGGTATGCATTCCATATCTTGACTAAATGGATCAGATGGTTTGCATCACCAATTGAGCAGACAAAGTATTAGACATAAATTAATTAAATCCCACAAGGTAAGAGAGGACTGCTGAGGTAACGACAGGAAGGATCTCAAACACACAGATGGACGTGACAGAACAAGTAGAACTTGCTTCAAATATAACAGACGAATATGGAGCGAAAAAAATGGGAAATTGTCAAGAAGCCATTTTAATTTTATAGCAACAAACAATTTGTCTGTGCTGATCATGGCTTATGAAAATGTTGAGCAAATCATTGAAATGTGCCAGCCTTAACTCTTCATCTTGCACTCAAACCCCCAGAGACTTCCAAATCAATGTGACTGCATTGCATCTTTGGTTGTTATTGTTCCTTCAAGATAACTATACACTATTAACTGTTTTAGAAACAGATATGAACCATCTGTAGTACAAACATACACACACATGTACACACATACACACACCCACACACAGTAATAACACAGTACAACAACATATCTCTGGCACCTCTTCCTAACATTCACTGCCAGCCCTGATAAACAGCGCCTATTACACAGCCATCACCTGTGCACACACACACACGCAAAGACACACACACACACGTGGTATGCAGGCGCATTTACAAGTTGGTTTGTTTGTTTGTGTGTGTATGTGTGTGTATATGTGTTTGTGTGTGCATGCGTATGTGTGTGTGTGTGTATTTCTATGAGGGTGTGTGCATGCATTCTCCGTGTTTGTGAGTGTCCACACAGGAGTAGAAGCCAGAGGAGTGACGGGGCCGTCTGGATTGGTGCCTGGTCCTCCAA
This sequence comes from Pollachius pollachius, assembly GCF_949987615.1. Lineage (NCBI taxonomy): Eukaryota > Metazoa > Chordata > Actinopteri > Gadiformes > Gadidae > Pollachius > Pollachius pollachius. Next base: position 18,431,995 of record NC_136947.1, on the reverse strand, counting down.
GATGTATTGCCTGTCAGTAGCACTAATCAGGCTTTTCCCCAGCAGCATTCATCTCTGGAGCCAGCCCAACGGCTGCCCACTGACCACCCGTTATCCAGCCAAGCCCGGCCAGGGCCTGCTGCTTTTAGTGCTGCGGTCCGGCAGCCCAGGTTTCCATTAGGGTACACACGCACTTCCATGTTTCTATTCCAATTTGGATGCATATTTATACTAGTAGTTTACCTGCTGGGTTGATTTGCATTTACTTTTTACGTCTAAGTTTGGCTTCAGTGATTAGTACGGTATTATCTCATGGCTTTCGTCTATCCTAAGGGCCACTGGAGTAATGGTGGGAAATTGGTTTTGAGCATGTTTTAGTTACACCTCTCTTCATGTAAACACAACTATGTGCAACCAACAAACAGTAAAAAAAAGTTTAAAAGTACAAAAGCGGAAATGCCAGATATGGTTGTCTTCACTGAACCTGTTGTACTTTGGATGAGGCAGGAAGTTAGTCCACAGTAGATAGGACCCGCAGCTGTCCACAGCACACAGAGACTCCAGCAGGACGTCTCCCGCTGCGAGTGACAGTAATTAGCCATCCTTTCTATTTCCATCGCCACTGTTTACACCGGTGTGGGCCTGCAGCTGTGTGCCAGTCCTGACACCGCCCCCACTGCTAGCGCCTTCCTGCTCCTCTGCTGCCGGCTCTGCCCTCACTCTCTCATCTGCCAATCCTCGTCCTCCATGGTTTTCTTTTTGCATCTGACTTTGTCAAAAAGTTGTCGACATTACGTTTGAGGGAATATGTCATGAGCACGGAAGGCAGGAGGGGGGAATGAGGGCCAAGGTAATCAGGGGAGCCGAGAAGCGTGAAAGTACCATTACTCATAATGCCATGCGCACGCCGCCAAGATAAATGACTGCAATCCAATGGGAACCCTCTAATATTGGACCCAGACAGGCGGAAAGGGAGGAGGGAAATATCGGGCTCCTTTGCTTACAGCTCACACTTGTTTAAAAATATGCGTGTGATAACTTGTGATATCTATAAACGGCCAGATTCAAGGTGATGCCAACGTGTTCCTGCACTGATGGACATGGACCTGGTGGTCTAGTGGTGGAGCCTTAGTGACATGTGTCTCAATTCAATGCTTTGGATCAAAGCGGTTGACCAATGGAATCTCTTATGTCAGGCAAATGGTGTTGGGTGAACACAATGCCTCCGCAAATACAACATCACGGATATATAATCATACAGCATATATCTATATATACATCCAGCAGAATCCCAGGGCATGCCTGTTCTCTGAACAGGCGCAGCAAGCAGCAGGAGGCCGACCGCATTGCATCAGGTGGAGGACGTGAGGCAGCAGGCCTCCCTGCACCCGTTTGAATGGCAGAGAATCCGAGGCAGCCCAAGCTTGATCAACCCCGGGTGAACCCGGGAGGAGCGGGAACGCACGTCCTCTGGGGGTGGGGGGGAGAGAGTGCTTTTGTTGTCGCAGTCTCTTACACTCTCCGACTCGCTTTCTTCCTCTCCTTTTCCCCCTCCCTCTGCCCTGCTCCGGCTCTGTCTACGCCTTCTTCTATTAGCATTACAAAAGGAAAGCGGTAGGATATTATATATATATATACATATATATATATACTGTATATAGGATATAATAATATTGCGCGGGTCAGTCAAAATTGTGCAGTATGCGACGCACCATCCAGGAACAGCATTGTGTGCAGAGAACACACTATATAAAGTTATCACTACACAAGTTATCCCTGATGGTTAAGGTTTACGTCAGGTCGAAGCAACGGCTCTCCAATTAGGCCTCCGTGTTTCACACAAGTGCATTAACGAACCTCCTCAGAACTCGTTAGCGCTAGTTACACGTGCGTGCGTGTGTGTGTGTTTTCTGGATGTTAAGCAGTTACGTCGATGATTGGCTTAAGTGTGTCCGACCTTGAGTGAGTCTGGCTCCACAGCAATAGAAATACAACACAGATCCACCGGCACCTTCACCTCAATTCATTAGCAAATCATGAGACGCCTCCTGATTGATAATTCGTATTGAAACATTAACACACTATGGTACTATTTGCTAATACATTGTTGAAAACAACTTTCTTATCTTCTCTATCTCAGTGGAGTCGATCTCGGTAGAGTCGTTTATTATATTGTTTTTTTTTATCTTCTAGTCATGCTGGGTTTTATTAACAACAACAACACTGGTCCATGTTCGATAGATAAAGCTCATTCTCTGAACAATCAGTGGCGCAGCACCAACTTTGTTCAGTTATCAATTTAAGTTTCTGCCTAAACATCTACACACTACACACTAGTGAGAAGACCTTTCTTAAAGTCCTGTGACTGAAGTTTCAAAGGTTGTTGTGTTGTTAAGCACCACACTTTTACAACGCACCTGCCAGGCACCGGACCTGGACAAAGCCAGACGTCAGAGGACACAATCTTAGGACTACCTTTAATCAACAGATTGTCGCTGGCTGCTAATTAACTAATCCATCCCACGATCAATTAAGTTCAGCTGTGAAATGGCAGCCGACACTGAGGATGAGATCACTTTGGGGGTGTTCCAGGGAGGACACTCACTAATCACTAATCTCCCCAACTTTTTCACATCGCACAGCGCTTTCCAAAAGTACAATTAAATGAGGATAATCTATGCAGAATGCCAGAATAATTAGAGATTCCTGTCTGAAGACGTTAACAATTAAAATGGTGTCATCATCTTCCTCCTCCACACACACACACACACACACACACACACACACGCACACACACACGCACACACACACGCACACACACACGCACACACAAACACGCACACACACAAACACAGACTAATCTCTGTACCAAACAGGTTTGTTTCCAGGTCCAAACATGAAGGTGGGGGGGGGGTATCAATTTTCTACCGTCCTGACTCAATGCCCTCTCGCTCATCACAACAAGCCCATTCTTGCTCAGTAAACTCACTCTGCCCTTTAATCATCCCCCTCTCCCTGACACACATACCCCCCCACCACCACCAGTCCCCTACGGGCGCGTATCTCCAAGTAACCCCGGCAACAACTTAACACTGCTAGTTTAAGACCTGGCGTTTGTGGAATTGCTTCTAACTATGTTGACCGCGCCCCCCACACCCCTCTATATAAACTATATGCCTCTTCAAAGTCCCATGAGGGAATTTTATCACCTTAATGATGATATTAATCCTGGCTAATGACCGGTTCTAAAGGAAAACTATCAGAACGGAAAAATACATGTAAAGAACCCTGAAAAATGGAGCAGCAAAGGGCTTAAAGTTTAATGTTACGTCCTGATGAGTGTTCCAATGGTCCAGTAATCCAATGGCGACCCCATTGGATACCCAGTTTGATACATTTATAACTTAAAGGCCGTCTTGCTGGCAGTATTCCACACAAATTACAATTCAAAAAGTTGGTCCACGTCTAACCGCTACCCTTGACTGAGGAAGCGTGAAAAAGGACTGCGTGGCATCAAGGGTCTCGCAGGTAGAGACGGAGAGGAGAGGCCTGCAGATAGGAGGATGATGCGGTGATGGAGAGAGAGCGCGAGGAGGTGGTTAGGGAGTTGATTCTGTTTGAGGGAGGGTCGATAATCCAATAAGCGCAAGGACAGCCGAGACAAAGACGCTGACAAGTAAGCTTGTCACCAGAGAGAGAGAGAGAGGGGCCGCTGGCTGGCACTCATACCCAAGGCCCCTTCATCTCCCGGCAGCAGTGAAGAGGAGGAGGTAGAGGAGGTGGAGGAGGTGGAGGAGGAGAAGCAGCCGTCTGAAGCACAGCATGCTATTGGGCCAAAAGCCTTCCTCTCATCCAGCTCACTTAGAGAGTTGCAAATCAGCCCTTTGTCTCTCTCTCTCTCTCTCTCTCTCTCTCCCTCTCTCTCTCTCTCTCTCTGAAAACGTTCCTTCTATTGTTGCTTCTGTGACTATAAAGACTCGCCGCTTCCCACTAATTAGTTTTTGTTCCATTTCTACACTCAAAGCAGGGAGTTTCTTCACAAGACGTAGCCCCTGACAACGTCGGCCGGAGGTGACCCTAGGCTAGCTGCCGTGTGTTCTAAGTGGAACGGATTGACCAATGTATTGCACTATGTTCCGTCTTATTATGTCCGGGAATCTCCTGGAGTTGTTCAAGCCCAAGATATGGGATCACTCATTGGTGTCCAGTACTTTCTCTCTGACTCCTTTGAGTTGCACTTTGTCTACAGCTGCCTTTGACCAACAACAACTGCAGCCACTGCCTTGTATAAACGCACACTTTGCGTTTAGAAACTGAATGTTTTTCCATTCTGTTTCTAGATCTAAGACAGACTTCTAAAAACTTGTTCTCAAGTGCTGATTCTCTGTCAGCCTAATATCCGTGCTGACGATAACCGGCGACCGTTGAAAAGACGCTGTGTGAGACTCTGAATCTCTCGTCCGCTCATCACGTGAATAACAATGTCCAACGTTGTAGATTGCAAGGAATGACTTGACTTTTCAGCTTGGGAAATGTTGGAGTAGGGCAGTTTCAAAAGCCCCAGTAGATGCTTAGGTCCTATTAGGATCTCTGCGTTTGTACATGCCGAGTCACTGCATGCTTCAAATTAACCTGATGTAAGTATCTGGGTTAGAAATGAAATAATAACAAAGATCTACAATAATGGGATTCCAAGTTTTTTTCACATGCATGCAGCATACGTACATATTCTAGTGCCTAGTCACCTCGTTATCACATGGGTTTAGAAGGCAGAGCTGGATGGATCATTATGGCTTAATGAAGGACATGTATTTTTCCAGCCAAAAGAGTGAGGCTCCAGAATTTTTTCAAAACCATGCAGCTTAACCAAGCCTGCGCTTTGCACTGCTGGGAAATCAGGTGGAAATCAGGACAGAAACAGGATTTGCATATTGCATGAGCAGGCCATGCTGCCTCATTCGGTTCATTGCACAAGATGGGGCCTTGTTGTGTTTTATTCCACGCCTTGAGTCTGTATGTCCAAAGGGGACGTCCTCAGAGTTTACTTCCTTCATGAACAGTCATTAAACGAATGACGGTTGTTGCAGAGTTCTACTTTTTATTTATTTATTTTTACACTTTAGGTTTCAAATAAAAAATATGATGTCCTCGTAGTTCAAGGTTGAGGGGCGCTGAGGCTAAAGCCCTGACCCTCTACAATAAGACTCACACACACACACACACACACACACACACACACACACACACACACACACACACACACCTACACACACACACACACACACAAACACACACACACACACACACACTCACACACACACATAAACACAGCCAATATTCCAACCTGAGTAGTGTATGTGTGTATGTGTATGTGTATGTGTTTGTGTGTGTGTTTGCCTGCACATAGAGAGAAATAAGGTAACTCAATAATGAGTTTGAAGCGAGGCGAAGGCTCTATGAAGAAAGTTTCAGAACAAAAAAAAAACGAGATTAGTTGAACCAGTTGGATTTTCAATTTTCCACATCAGATTTCTCTGCCCACCTCTGTGGACGACCTCCTTTAGGCGAACCTCCTCCTTCTCCTACTCGTCCTCTCCCAACCTTTCTCCCTGGGTCCCTGGCACCTGATTTGAATCTGGACCAGGGGGTGGAGGTGTGGGAGGACAGGCTTATAAGGGTCCAAGTCTGAGATTTGTCCTACCTACCCTTGGAGTCAGAGAATGGGAGCAGGCTTCCTTTTCCTTTAGCTGAAGGCCTCACAGCAGCGGATTAATCACAGTGGGAGAGAGATAGGATGGGTGGTGAAGGAGGGGGATTGTGTGTGTGTGTGTGTGTGTGTGTGTGTGTGTGTGTGTGTGTGTGTGTGTGTGTGTCTGTGCGTGTGTGTCTGTGTGTGCATGTGTGTGTGTGAGCATGTGTGTAAATACACACGCACACAGTAGAAAACCCACTCCAATCTGCTTTCTAACAGGGGTTGGATATAATTTGTTTCATACCAAGCAGTGTTGCAACACAACCCTAGTGATACCTCCAGCTGCACTACGACATTAAAACGTATGCACAACAGCACACGCTCACAAAGAGCAAGTCAAGGTTGGCTGGTACCTCATACCAGCTGGGCAAACAAGCAAACAAGCCTTATCTAAAGCAAAGCTCACGGCAAGGAATCCAAAAGAATTAGCCCTTCAAATGCGGTAAACAAGGGTCAGAAGGGGTCAAAAGTAGAAAGACGGACCATCTGTCTACTTTAAAAAATAAAAAGTGTTCTTCCAATCCCGGCGCTGATATAATGATATTTGTTCTTGTGGTCGCATGAAGATGGGACATGGACTGGGACATACAGTAGTCTGTTTGAAATATTACCATCTGTCCACAATTCCCCCAGCGTTATTCCTCAATCAGACACCACCATACATCTCTCCTGGCGAATCTGCCTCCCCTAATACCGTAAGGGAGGCCAGCGGGATGGGGGGGAAACAAATCCAAAATCTAATTCCCCTCACAAACAGTACAATGTGTACATTCAGATTACAATCAAATTGAATTCGGTCCGCCTCCCGGCTCCCCGCGGCCCCTCCCTTACTCCCGCTGGTCTGCACGCAACACACACGTCCTCCTCCTCTGCTTCTTCACGCTCCCCTCTCTGATATCTCCAGCCTGTGGACCGGAGATGACAGCCAGCGGCGTTAATCCCACACTAATCTGCATCGTCTCCTGTGGTTCCCGCGATGCTAGGTTGGTTTTCACTGTGTTTCCCTTGGCGTCGGGCCGGGGGGGGAGAGTTGCGTTAAAGCGCTGGTCACACACAGGTCGTTCCCCCCCGATCTGTGTTCTAACAGGACAGATTCAATGCAAAGGCTTCTTTGTTGTACAAAATGGCTCTCCGTTTTGTTTGGTTATGGTTATCTGTTTTCTGCCGTTGCTACGGTTTCCCCGTACAGGAGTTTTTGAATAGTGTTGGGTTTTAGGTGAATGGGAGTTTAAGGGTATTGACTTTCTGCCCTGCAGTATGAATCAATATATCGTTAAACATGTAAGGGTTTGAGTTTCATCTTGAACTCGTCTTCAGGGCAGTAAGGTACGGTCGGTTGAAGTATGGTAAATATAACATTGCAACATCTCAAGGAGGTCGTGTCAGGATTACTGTCTGATCCATCTGAATGCTTATGAAATGCTTACGATTGATCAAACGTAAAGTTTTAATCATAATAATACAAGAGCAGGGACATAGAAAATATATTACAAATCAAACCTTCTCCCTAAACTCACTAAAAGTTCTTCCTTCCGGAAAATAACTTTCCACAGCAAAAATGTCTGTCCCACCCCCTCTCTCCCTGCATTAAACCCTAATATCACAAACCACACAAGCCCATGGTTCTGTTGACTTTTGGTGAATGTTAATGCTGCACTATAAAGAGGCAGAGGAACGTTTAACCTCACTGTGCGTGGTCTTAGCGGGCCCTGTTCAAGGTTGCCCTCCTCATCAATAAGAACTACCGGCATTAATCAACTACCAAGCAACCCCCCCTCCCCCTCCGACCTGCCCACGGGACAATGACAGGTCTGTAAGGTAAATGAACACAAGGTCATAACGCAAGCCCTCTGGGCGTGTGTGTGTTACTCTCACTGTATTTTATATACCGTGTGAGAACCCTGGCAGGTAATAGATTGTGTGTGTGTGTGTGTGTGTGTGTGTGTGTGTGTGTGTGTGTGTGTGTGTGTGGCTGTGTGTGTGTGTGTGTGTGTGTGTGTGTGTGTGGGTGGGTGTCCATCTGGTCAGCTGTGTGTGTATGGGTGTGTAATATATTCTGGAACCCTTCCAGTTCATATATGGTATGTTTGTGTGAGTGTGCAGTCGTGAGTGTGCGTGTGTGTGTTTGTGTCTGATGTATATGAGTAGACGTGTGCCAGTTCACACGCCTTCACGCCCGCGTGTGTGGGTGCAGGTGCAGCTTTGTGTACTTTGTTTTTCTTCTGACCACACCGCCCTAGTGCGTTCATTTTATCCTTCATCTTTTATTCAGAGTTCAGCTGAGCGCATACCCATCCAGTACCCAGCGGCCTGTGCAGCTGCCGCTGACCCTCAGAGCCTCTGGCAGGGAGGGGTCCACCAGCACGTCCGCTCCGAAACCGGGGTGGATGTTTCAATAGGGGCTGCCGCGGTGGCACTTCAGGACCGAGCCCACTGACCAGCATGGAGGACGTTCAGAGGTGCTTTGGCTGGGAGACGCTCAGCTGGAGGATACAGGCAGAGCGGTAGTGGTAGGCGCTCTCAACCAGCAGGTGTATTTTTAACATCCTTCCGCCCGGGCCAACCAGCAGATCCATCATGGCTGTGCGGCCCCTGGTCCCCTGGTCCGGCCGGGGCCCCCCTCAGGCCGGCTGTAGGGCTGTCAGGAAGCTCACCACTAATGACCCTCTGTGAGAGAGACGCTCTCCCGCGCACCGTGCTGGGTCAAGGTCATATCCGGATCGACGCATACCAAACAGCTTTTTTTTTTTTTTTAATCTATTTTTTATTCCAAATTTCAGTCGGATAAAAACAATGGGGTTTGTTATGTTTGTTTTCTGGCCATCTCTAAGAGTTTTTTCCTCTATCTAATTCCTTCTATTCTCTCAGAAGCGGTCCACACCGCAACTGTGTGTTGACGGGCTCCTTGGAGGTGCATCCTCCCTCTCTCGCTCTCTCTCTCTCTCTCTCTCTCTCTCTCTCTCTCGCCTGTCTGGCGGTCTGAGCAGAGGTCAACCGAGTGGAGTGGTGGACAGACCCCCCCCCCCCCCCCCCAGTGGCTGGGGGTCAGACGGAGAGGACGGCTGGCCCACTTCAAATGACTTCTGATTATGTGTGGGCCAGAGAATTTCTGGAACATGGTTTACTGCAATCTATCCAGGGATGCACACTCACAAAGACACACACACAAGCACACGCACACACACGCACACACACACACACACACACACACACACACACACACACACACAAGACATGCCCACTGATCTATCTGCAGAGACACAATTGCCTGCACTCACACACATACACACGTACACACGTGCACACGCATTCAAGCACACGCAAAGACAACGACCCCGATGTATCTGCACACACAAACATGCACACACACTCGGTCATACACTGAATCGTCTATTCTGAACACACACAGACACATACAGACACACAGAAACACTCAGCAGGGGGTAATCCAGTGCTGCTCTCTGGCTGAGCAGTGCCAGGGCCCGGTTCAGAGGGCCCTCTAACCTGGATATACTCCCTGGTGTATCCCCTGAATACCAAGCACTTCTACGTGCACTAGTCTGAGCAGCACTTAAAGGGGAGGTGTGGCGATGAATTGTGTTTCCCTCTTAAGTATGGAGGATTAAAGATGCTGTACGATTTAAGAGCTGTAATTATTGAGTGTAATTTGTTAGAAAGGCCACAGCCATCAATCAGCTATTAGTGGGAAGGAATTTAGAAAGTGAAAATGTGTCCCGGTTGACTGCACGCCTGCCTCTGAATGAGACAATTTAGATTTTAGACCACTGCCGACACATTTCTGACCAATCAGAAAATGTATTTACTGATTGGTTTTTATTTTATATTTTCTAAATCCTGCTTTCTCTCTTTTGATTCTCAAATCTAAACCACCACACCTTTAAGGACACAGAACAAGGTGAATAAAAAAAACACACACTATTCATCCCCTCAAGTCTGACATTCTCAAGTGTGTTCACACCTCCCTTCACTCCGTCTCTGTCTATTCATCCCTCAATCTCTCTCTCTCTCTCTCTCTCTCTCTCTCTCTCTCTCTCTCTCTCTCTCTCGCTCTCTCTGTCTGTCTGTCTGTCTGCATGTCTGTCTCCTTCTCTATCAGCAGTGGGGGGGGGGGGGCAGCTGTTTGTGGGGTGAGGGGTACCAAGGAAGGCATCACAGCAAGATATAGACATACTGTTATAACTGCAAGGTCAGCACTCGTGGTCTGTCAGATTGATATTGGAGCAACACCAGTGTGTATGTGTGTCCCAGTGTGTTCGTGTGTGTGTCCCAGTGTGCAACCCTATGTGTGTGTGTGTGTGTGTGTGTGTGAGTGTGTTTAAGATAGATTTTATATAAACATGTTTTGCATTGAAAACTGCATTAACTCAGACTGAATCTGAATGAGACCTGAGGCTTGACTGCTATACAATTATTTTTTCCCATCCTCGCATTCCTTATCGGACCCCTTCTCTCTCACATTCATATTCTTGTACGTTATCAGCAGGCCGGTGGACTACCACGCTCACCGCTCACAGCACAGTACCCTCTGTGTACATTCGTTAGCAAAGGCCAGTGCACAGGCCGATGGCCGGGCCTGTGTGAGGCTGCTGACTGTGCAGGTTGCTCTAAATTAGGCATCGCCAAGCTGGGCTGTTTTTTGGCGGTGGTTTTGTTATTAAGGCTGTCCGCGCACCATTTGTACTGCTCTGTTGCACAAATGGTAACGGCTTCACCTGCTAACTTCACTGACGTTGTGCTGTATAATTCTGCAGTGCGCCGGATTCAACACTTTTTTGTTACCCTCTCCTCATGGAAATATATAGTTAAAATCAGTAGTTAAAATCGCAATGTGTAACATTTCAAGTAGCTCTTAGCGTAAAATAACCTGGACATGTCTGTAGTCCATGCTGATCCATATAAATAATAATAATAATAATAATAATAATAATAATAATAATAATAATAATAATAATAATAATAATGTATCATTAAAAAGATCATTAAAGAAAATGCTGCAACCTTTACTCATCCTAATATAATCTTAATATCAACACCCCCAAAACCCTCCCTCTAACTCCACCCAGTCAGACTAGCTACACAAGCTCAGCTCATGTCACACAATATCCCAGTCAGTCAGAGTGGACAGAAAAATGCTTTTGAGCTTTGCTTATTCTGAAAGGGTCCCAGTTACTGATTGGGAGGGGCTCAATGCAACATTTGGATGCTAATCATCATAACATGTTGCATTTATTTGTGGAACTGCAAGAACAACTTCCTCCCAGGGCTGGATGTAGGCCAGATACTTGTGTTATTCACAATGAAGGCTGACCTAACAAGCTGTACTTTCTAGTTCAGAGCAACTCTGCTAGACTGAGCCGCTGGGACCATAAGCTGTCACCCATGTCGTCCTCTCCATTACCATCCAAATACAAGACTAAATATAGCCTCCACTCCTAAAAGAAACATTACTCTCTCAGTCACTTTCTCTTGCTCGCTCTCAAGCCTCTCTCAACCCCCCCCCCCCCCCCCCCCCCCCCCCCCTCTCTCTCTTGCATTTTATTCTTGGTCATTGAAATGTAGGCTGAATTTCTGTGGCATGACAAATACACCATCCCTCCGGAGATTTACAATATCTACTGCATTGCATGTCAGTCCTCAAAACGAGGCAGAAAACCGACATTTCTTTGTCCTGTCATGAAAAACGAGGGTTGAAAACCCCTAGCAACGCCACTGTCCTGCATCAACCAGCCAGCCATCACTTTGTTCTGATGGTTCACTGCCCTTTACCTTGTTGCCCTCAACTCACTTGCCTTGGGTTCTTCGGCCACCCCAAGTGACGGAGGTACCGGTCATCGTGACTTGGGGAAGCGGCAGATGTCCCCGCCGCTACACACCATACAGCCTGCCCTCACTTGGAGCCGCACCACAGGGCCCGCAGTGCTTCAGTTAATCACTTATGATCTGTGTGTGTGTGTGTGTGTGTGTGTGGGTGTGGGTGTGTGTGTTTATGTGTGTGTGTGTCTAAAGATAACCTAAAGCTGGAGTGGAGGCAGCAACAGTCATGATCCACAGCCGATGTGCAGCACGCTCACACTAACAGAGGCAAAGGGGCCGGTCGTACATTAGGGAAGAGAGAGGAAACTCATCCCAGCTGATAAGAGATGGTTTGATTCATAAGCTGAGCTAGAAATAGCTGCGAGTGTGGGGCGCTGGCGAAAAAAAGGAAAGGAACAAATAATCGCTCCGTTCCTCTGACCTTTTGGAAATGGAGACAGAGAGAGACAGAACAAAGAGTCGCAGAGAGAGAGAGAGTCACATTGCAACTCAGTAGAGGAAATGTGGCCTAGTTTGAAAAATTTGTGAGCCAAACATCTTGGTACCAAGCTGCTGTTTCTATTCCTCTCCCTATCCCAGCTGGAGGTCACGTGACCGGCATTCATCCAGACAGCATTGATCAATCATATCTATACTCTTTTGAATGGGATAAGAAGGGTTGTCGTTGAGGGAGCCTTCAAATGATCAATACGATCACACATGGTATCATGCACCCGGCGTAATACAAAAGGCAGGACTGAGCTTATTCATGGCTGTTTCAAGGACGAGGCACAGATTCATCGTTTCACTTCACTTCCCCTTTCTACCTATTAATGAGCTCAATAATTAATGCCACCAAATGCCGAGTGATTCTTGTCTTCAATCACAGCACAACGCTATGCCACTTGACCATGAGATCGAGATGAAATCGTGGTGGTTACGGACAACCTACACAAATCGAAGGTTATAGTGCATGACTAATTCCTCAAAAGGATTTGATAACATCCTCCAAAGACTCCAGAAGAACAAATAAGCATGACAACTTTCATACCCGTCCTTTCATTCAATATTTCTACTATTCAATCATTTGAGGAGACGCTTCCTTTACAACTCTCTGTTTAATGCATGTTGTTAAGGCGCAGTAAGGGCTAAGGGCCTCTGCTCACACACACTTAAACACAGACAGCGAGCATTGGGCTCCGAAACCAGAGGGTTTTCGACTGGAACTTGAACCCCCTCACCTCTAGACTAGTAATAAGACAAAATACAAGAGACAGGGTCTTAACCATTGGCTAATATTTCCTAAACCCCCAATGAATCACCACCTCCAGTGTTGTGTTCCTGGCTAAACGTATGGGCTGTACGTTACAGCAGCGTGATTGGTGAGGTAGCATTGTGGGTCAGGGCCACTCTGCTCCATTATGACTATAGATTTGTTTCCGCCTTCCCTCTCTCCTTTGTGTGTGCGAGCAGCTCCCTGGCTACAGGCCACTTTGCCACTGGTGCTGCTCTGCTATCAGAGGAGCAGGAAGACAGATGCTAACCGTGGACTTAGGCTGTTATCTGATTATTTTATTAATTAATTTTCAGCCCTATAGGATGACTCATATCGGTGTGGAAAAGCTAACAAATTAATACTGACATGATATGACCAGCAACGTCTCCGTGCTCTGTCCCCGCCCATTTGTCTTGGTGACATTTGTGGCAAAATGGCTAATATGCAGGTAACCTGATGTGTCTGCGTACGTGTGTGTGTGTGTTTGTGTGTGTGTGTGTGTGTTTGCGTGTTTGTGTGTGTGCCTTTGTGTGTGTACGTGTGTGTGTAATTAACAGCTAAAATTCAGGGCAGACTGTCCTTCAGCATGTAATCTCCGACTGTGATGCTGCCCAGCTCAATTCTCTGGAGCGATCGCCGGCTGCGGCTGCTATTGCTGCTGCTGCCATTAGCTGACAGCTACCAAGGTTACGGAAAAGATTTTTGTTATATTATTATGTGTATGTATATATGTAAGGGATAATGTATAGAACGCCGGTCATTATCGGAAAAATAAGCCCCGACAGGGCGAACCGGTTCTACACATTGTCCCTCCTATTACACGGCTACTTGCCACAACAAAAACATTTTTACAAGATATTTGTTACCAGCATTCATGGTGTTGATCAGCAGAGAAATAGTCCGCCAAAGACGTTGACGTCGCTTAGCAACCGAGTACACTGGGGTTGATAAGTTACCGGACTACTTGCGCAGTGATACAACAGACGGCAAAGAATCCACCTCCCTTGACAGCGGTCAATTATACTTAGCAACGGTCAGCAGTGTAACATCATGGTGATAGGTGCAAATACTTTTTTTTGTGCCCCCGCCCTAAACACAAGCGCACACACACACACACGCTTGGACACACACACGCAAAGCCTTTTGAGAGAACTGCTATTGTCACCATGTAGGCTAACGTTACAGTCACCTTAACGTTACACGTTACAGTCACCTTTTTTTCTTCCTCCATTGGCCCCTGACGGCGTCTGGGCCCCGGTGCAGCTGCACCGATTGCACCGTTGATATTTACGCCACTGGCAACGGTTAATCATCAAAAAGAATTCACTGTGAAATTGTGAAGGGCCCATGCGTTCCACGGCATTGAAAAGAGCCGTCTAATAAATATATATAAAAATCTTTTTTCAAACTCATAGTTAACAGTCCTTGAGTATTAAACTATGAAAACTCCCCAAAGAAAGTACAGATGGTTATTTGATTAACAGATGAGAGAGAGAAGGAGAGAGAGAGAGAGAGAGAGAGAGAGAGAGAGAGAGACAGAGAGACAGAGAGAGAGAGACAGAGACAGAGAGACAGAGAGAGAGACAGAGACAGAGAGACAGAGAAAGTGAGTGTGTGTGTGTGCCTTTGTGAGTGTGTCTGTGTTAGACAGCAGCTGTCTACTAGTTAGTAGGCTCTTCCAATTGAGTTCAGACAGGGTTCTATCGATCTAGCTAGACAAGGCTGTTTGTCTCATCGAGGGAAAGGCTAGCTGTAGGCTGTAGACTGCAGGCTGTATCTACCATCAGCACCGTCAGCACTACTGCTAACCTTATCCTCCTGGTTAGCTGTATCTACCATCACCCCTGCAGCTAACCTTATTCACATATAAGGTTAGCTGTAGCTACCATCAGCCCTGCAGCTAACCTTATCCAACTATAAGGTTAGCTGAATCTACCATCAGCCATACAGCTAAATTCATCCACCCAGCTTAGTGGGGGAACTGAATGCAGAATTCCACATTACACTCATTATTCCTTTGTAAGCACATGCAAGCTTGAGGCACACATATAATTCATGTAAAAATAAGAAAAATCTGAATTGTTCCAATGAAACAGTAAATTGTTATCATGTGACTGAGCATAGTTCTAATGAGATGGTGAATTGTTCCAATAAAAGGTTTGCTACTGCTATCAATATTCCAAATAGCAGATCCTATGTGACTCCAGCAAAAAAAGCCTTGGGAAACAAAAGTGAAAAAGTTTGGCAACAAAAAGGTTCATCAACTCTAATACCAAGTGAATAGATGTTTTTTCAAGCACAACAAACAATCTCTAAACAAATAAACAAACAGAAGAGAGTTCAGGCTTCCGAAGGTGGTGCAGGAATAAATATCAATAAAGATATTCGTGATTAAATTAAACACACTCCATTGCTTTATGAAAACCAGTTAACTATTTTATCAAATTAACTATTCATAATGATCTAGGAAAATAACTTGGTATTCATGTGTGTGCCTTGTTTATTTCAATGGTCTAAAATGATAAATTATTCATGCATGTAATTTAAGGCTTATGTACAATTTTCCGAAAAAAGTTATGAAGAGATCTTCCATATCAAATTCTGAAGGTTGGCGGGCCGAAGGGTGTGTGTTTGTGTGTGTGTATGTGTGTGTGTGTGTGTGTGTATGTGTATATGTGTGTGTGTGTGTGTCTGTGTGTGTGTGTGTGTGTGTGTGTCTGTGCGTAAATGTAGGTGTATGTGTGTGTTTGTGCGTCCCTGTGTGTTTGTGTGTCAGTGACACCGATAGAGCCCAATCCATCTGTTCTTTGCAATAGCTCAACCGTAATACAAGTAATATGCTCAAGTGAGGTAAGTATAAGGAATCACAGCCACACAAACAGATGTTACCGATAATTGAGGCCAATTGATCGTCTCAAAGTGCTCCTCTCCTATATATGGTGATATCTTACAACATATTTGATGCGTAATCCTTTTTCGTCTTAGACCGTATGTTATTCTAAATCATTAATCTGAATTCATTCATGAATTTAAATACATGAATCGCGTTTAATATTATTACAACCATTGAGAAACATTCACTGAAACAGAGATTCTCCCTGCCATTTTCTCTTCAATCTACTAAGTATTGCTCGTTTGATAGGTCTCTCTATTCTTATACAACGCACACGCACCGCTGCAAGTGCACCACCTGTACACACATGGCCTCGTCAGAGCAAAGATACAAATAAGCTTGTTGAAGTCTCACTGCTTTCTATATCAAAACTGTCAAATGTGCAAGTGTGTATCTTTCTGTGCATGTGTTTGTTTGTGTGTGTGTGTGTGTGTGTGTGTATGTGTGTTTGTGTGCGTGCACATGTACATGTGTGCGTGTGCTCATGTGTGAGTGTGGGTGTGTGCGTTCCTGTGTGCATATGTGTGTGCTGTGCGTGTGTTTGTATGTGTGTCCTTGTGTACTGTGTGTGTTTTTATATATACACTATGCAGGGTAACTTGATGGTTCATGCTGTCAGCTGGTCTGGCTCCTCATGTCAGAACAAATGATAACCGTGGAAGGAGATGGAGAATGAAAAGGCGTTTAGCTGGTGGTGTGCATCGTGTGTGGGGATGTGCTGTGATGTGGGGGGGGGGGGTACGGCTAAATCTAGAAACATTAAGTTGCATTTTTTCTCTTTTTTAGGTATTCTGTCACACACTAAGCCGGCATTTTACAACCGCTGGAAACTGAGCATTTTCCAAACGGTCTCCAAAGAGAATCTTTCTGGGTTGACAGTCAATAGGTATTTTTCTAAAGGCGATGACGAATCATGGAGCTTCGACGCAGACATCACAGGCCGGTTTAAGTGGTCTGGGAATGCGCATGAGAGAAGTCTTGACCTCACCCATCATGTCCCCTATTTAAGTGCTGATGCACAGAGTGTGGAAAGTGCTGGGGAAAATGTTGGTAGGGTCAGAAAACCTCTTGCATTCATCCTATGTTGTGCGGACATGGCCTCAGACTTTGTCTTTGTGTACGCTTGCTTGTATGTGTTTTGTGTGATTGTGATGCTTTGAGAACAATAGACATAATCGAAGACACAGGGACTCCTTCTCCAGCACGGGTTCAAACGAGCACACACACACATACAGACTAACACACACGCACACACACACACACACACACACACACACACACACACACACACACACACACACACACACACACACACACACACACACTAAAACGTGACCCTTTTGTAATGGGCACAGTTGATTACATCATGATGGTCTGTCGGTAATGAACATCATGAGCACATCTCTGAAAGATTCATCTCTTCATTTGATTCCCTCAATAAGTCAGAAAGGCAACGCTGGGTTTTCAATGAGGTTATCGTTAAACCAAGCACACTGCCGTGAGCTCCAAAACATAATATCTCAATATAAGATATAGAAATGGATGATCTATATGAAGATCTATATAGAAAGTGTTGTAATAAAGGGTTAACCAATTTACATTGAGGGCATTTAGCCGATGCTTTTATCTAAAGTGACTTACAATGAGTACATTTGACAGAAGAAGTAGAAGCAATATTTCGCTGTCGGTACAGTAAGGATGTTCATAGAAACAAGTGCCAAGCACTAACAATTGCTAGGTTAACCCATTCCCCATATAAAACAAAGATAGCTAGGATAACATCATAAACAACAAAGTACTGTTTTATTCTAAGTATCAGGATGTACAACATACAATAAGTGTGTACATTAAGTGCCAGGAAGTACAACATATAATAAGTGCTTACATTAAGGACCAGGACATACAACATACAATAATTGCATAGGACGGGTTCATTACTTTTGTGTTGCGACAGCACATTATGATTAGCTCCATATGCGACACACTTCACCGACTGGCTTTGAAACCTTTATTAGGTAATCAACATTGCAGTCATTCACAATATGGACAGAATTCCAGGCATGTTGCCAGAGGAAAACAACTATGAACAGGCAAATCCACTGCGATGTCAAGCCATCATGTGGAGAATATCTCTGTTTTAACCTTCTAGGTTATCAACACACCTCCTTAATCCACACAGATCCTTCATAGCTCACCGCGTGATCAGGTTCTGAGTGGGTCTTCAACCAGGCCATTATTATCATCATCAGGACTTATCTAGATGATGGAGGAACACACCAGAGCTTCCATTGTTCCTCTCCCTTCTCTAATATCCCATCATCTCCTCTTTACCACCTGGGGGATCACAGAGCTGATGTAGATGTTCCACATCGCCTACTACATCCCATGATTTTAGTGTTTAAAACAAAATACAAAAGGAAATGAGTGCATTTTGTTAAAAACACACATGACCAGCAGGAAGGGGTAATGGATACCCTCATAGGAATACTTTGTAAGAGCTTCTCGACAAAGGTGCAATGATCAGAGCATCATCGATCATCACATTGAGGTTATTGTTCAGCAGGTTTAAAAATACATAATGGCTAGAGGGGGAGTTAACCACAATTAAAACTATGAATCGGATTCATGACTTACAAACATCCATCATACCGTTGCAAGACTATTTAAAGTATTGACTAGCCATGTTAAAGTGGATCCATTTTGAATGTCGTGCATTCCTGTTCTTCTTCTACTACTACTACTACTACTTCACCTTCTCCCTCTGTGCTGGGATTTATGACCGGAGGAAACAAGACTAATGGAGTGGAGGAGCAATGTGAGTTAACATCCGGGAGATGATGAAGCTCCTGTAGCCACCAGTGGGCTATTCCTGGTTACACGTACACACGCGCCCTTTCTGCTGGAGCAACACACAGGCACGCACCCGTACACCAAAGCAAGTGCCGCCGCATACATATATACGTAGGCACACACCTACTGATACACAAATGCACATGCACACACACACACACACACACACACACACACACACACAGACACACACACACACACACTCAAACACACACACACACACAGACACACACACACACAAATAGGCACACACATACACACGCACATTCATTCACACACACACACACGCACACGCACGCACACACACACACATGTACGCATATGTCTGTACGCATATGTGTCCGTGAACACAAAAACAGAACAATCAGTGTGAGCTATTGTTGCTGAGCGATACCACATGGTGCCATCATTTCACTGTACCGCCGGGAGGGGGATGGGGGTGTCCTAGATAGCAAAGGTGTGAGCGTGATAAGTCACTACTCACAGTTAAAAGTGAACAATGGAACGCTGATTCCAGGGTAAAAAAGGCCGGTTTTAATGTTTCAAATTTAACTACCTTGATGAACACATTCTCAATGAACTCTTAATTTTTTTGCACTCGTTTGAACCTAAACACTTACCTTTTCAAACACCGCCAAGTGCGGCTTACAAGGTGTTCCAGGCGAATAAAGTACAACAAAAAGTAAAAATGTTTGTGTTCGGATCAAGGCTTGCGAGCAGGATAAAGTCATCTGGAAAGAAATCCAAGAGACTGTTCCACCCACAGTGTTTACAAGTGTTCGGGGGGTTGTTTTTGGTTTTTGTGCTGGTGTTGCGTGCTGCTACTGGATCGTACTCTAGTGGGCTGTATGCCAGCGAGGCCCAGGAAAGAGCAACCGGAGTGAGATACCAGCTTGTGGAGAAACGATCAAACAAGCGGGGAATTCATGGTGATATGTGTCAGTGAAATGTAATAAATATGCACATAAAAATACATATGCAAAGAGAGACAAACTCACTTTTGGAGTGAAAGCAACAACAACCCTGAAAGTTTGTCTCAGTTCAAAACTGTTTCCAATATATACAAAGAAAATGCTTGACGACTACATGGCAATTATTGAAAAAGAAAATTTTTTGAAATGGCCTGATTGTGCCAAATTGACAATTGGCAAATTAAAGGCTTGCTGAACATACATTCATAAAATCCTTTACAAATGAGCGCAGGATTTACAAAGGTTTTAATTAAGAGCTTCACCTGCTAATCAAAATTTCTGACCTTTCAATCAAATAGTGTTGGCTTCACAGGTCAGCATGTTTCGCAAAGTAATCCCACTATGATAGAGAAGGATAAACCAATTACCAATGAATTCATTAATTTGAACCGTATTTTAGATATGTTGATGTATTCCTTGGACCAACATAAAAATACACGTTCTACATTGTATACAGGGTAACAAATCACATAAAAAAAACGTATGATTTTTAGGTGCAGGAAATATCCTGAGAATTTAATAACCCTAACCAAGTCAATACCTCGTGTATGCATTTTAGAAGCCATTGGAGGTAAGCACAATAATGTCATTCAGAAAACTTTTAATAAAACCTATTGAGAAACTATCCCTCATACCTCGACTGTATTATTTCGTATATAATAGATGCTCTTACAACATGCAAATACATGGCAGCAGAACAATACATTCTCTCCGCTACGAACTCCCCCAAGATGCCCTACTCCTGAATTATGCAAACCAGTGCCCTTTTTATAATCGCAGCAGAATGTCACCACTGTTCCTCTTTTATCTCTCAAAAACGAGGTATCAAAATATATGGTCTCACTTTATAAACACAACCTAATGGAGTGTGCATTTACCTCCTAGAAGCAGCTCCTCTCCAGACTCACTGCCCAGCGATACGAGGGCCTGAAAGACTAGTGGGAGGCAAGTGTGACCAGCCCCAAGGTCCCCACTTCACACCTGCCTCTCCAGGGACCCCTTGGGATCGAATATCACTTCTAATCTCAAAATGCAAATAAAGATGTAGACCGTTTCCATTTGCAAAGACCAGATAGAGCGTGTTTTTGAACTGGCAGGAGGCAGCGATACATTGCTACGTTTCTAGGCTGCTAGAAACTAAGAAGAAAGAAGAAATCGAAATGTTCTAAATGTTCAGACGTCGTGAACAAAGCCAACTCATGTGATATGATGATTATAATTGACTATAATTGACTATAATATGACCAAGTATGACTTATTCGTCCCAGAACACCTCTGAGTATGGTCTGAGCCTTCGGATCTCAACGTGTCCTCAGTGATTATTTGGTGCATTCACAGCTGTCCCCTTGTGATCAGATGACTCAAGATACATGTTTTTTTATGCTTTATTATAGAGTGAGTTAGACAGGAAGGCATGATAGATAGAGGGGAGGACACACAGCAAAGGACCACAGGCAGGAATGGAACCCGGGTCGCTGCGATCAGGGCTAAGCTAAGGACTAATGATACGCGCTCTACCCGGTGAGCAGCCCGCTGTAAATTCATGTTAATGCTTTATTGGGATAATGTTTGTCTCATATTGTGAAATGATGAGGATTTCCGTTGGGGAAGGTAGTCAGGGCGTGGGCGTAATCAGGCTGTATCCTCAAATCTTTGAGATAAGCTCCAGCTTCTTTCAACGGTGGCTAGATGATAGGCAATAGGATCATTAAAAAAATCTGTAACACTTTATAATAAGATGCCATAATAAATAGCAAACTAGTCATTACGTAACCCTTTGTTAATATTTGTTAATTGTTACTAAAATATCTATTTTGCACAAGTAACAGTTTTTCTCAATCGTTTAAACAAGATTTGTGAAGCTATAGCTCAATTTCTCAAAACTCTAAACACAAACCTGAGAAGGGTTAATCATTTTGTCAAAACTACACAAATTCTTCTCAAAACTGATTTTTTACACCAAACAGTAAACACAGCTATCAAATGAATATCTCTTAGAGAGCGTCAATTAAACACTGGTGTGATCAATTCAAAACACTTCCATCAAAATGCTATTTACATATGTTTTGCCGTTACCTACATATGTAGGCCATGTTACATATTCCAATGCATAAAATTGTTTAGAAATAGCTTTCTTTTTTTAAAGTTGCAATTAGGTGGTACATATAGTATAAAAACTGTTGCCATATTGTAATACAATACTGTGAATATATCATATAAATATTGCATTGACACAATCGTATCAGAAAAGGGTACAATGCATATTTGTCTATCCAATGAGCTCCGGTGGGCTAAACTCACAATCCCAGCTTCCCAGAGTCATACTATACACCTATAGTTGATGCTGCAACATTGTTCTGACAATGCACCAATGTTACCTATTTTGGTAAATGACAGTAATTGTAATTGCACTGATAAGTAAAATGAAAAACACTACAGTTAGAAAATGTTTAGACTGTCTTTCGGGGGATGTAATGATGAAATCATTGCAAGTACAAGTACAAAAAGGTAACAAAGCAAATTCTTTTTTTTTGACTGTAATACAGTAAAATGTTCAGCTGAACTGACCGCACAAAAAGCTTTTCGTAGGCCAACAAAAAATAAAAATAAGAATATAAATGAGGTCCAACAGATCTACATGTAAATCAGTATGTATCCCACCTCCAATCCTTATCAGGTCAAAGGACCATATCTACAACACAGTAGAGCTCACCGAGTCCTCTTTAATGCTCTGACACATGATTGAAGTGTTTTGCCAGTTGAGTTTGAACAGGTGAGTAGTGAGTTAGACTTATTGGTAATTAGTTGTTGCGTTTTGAAGGCCAGTGTGATCCAGGTGAACCAAGTGTGCTAAATGATGAGATTTGTGCTTAGAGTTGAGCAAAAATGGGAAAACAATGGAATTGTGCTTAGAGTTTAGCAGTCTGGAGCCTTGTAGTTGATACATGAGCTTCAAGTTTTCAGAATTGCGTGCATAGTTCCATTTTTTGAGTGTATACAATCAAGAAAAACTGTAATCGTTTTTTTCACTGACCACAGAGTGTCGCTGGTTAGGGTTAGGGTTAGGGCCGTGTGTTAGGGTTAGGGCCGTGTGTTAGGATTAGGGTTAGGGTCGTGTGTTAGGGTTAGGGATAGGGTTAGGGTCGTGTGTTAGGGTTAGGTTATGGTTAGGGTCATGTGTTAGGGTTAGGGCCGTGTGTTAAGGTTAGGGTTAGGGTTAGGGTAGTGTGTTAGGGTTGGGTTAGGGTTAGGGTCGTGTGTTAGGGTTGGGTTAGGGTTATGCAAACAACTAATATTTAATTAATGATGAAAAAACTATTAAATTGTGCTAAATAGATATTTTAGTAACAATTAACAAATATTAACAAAGGGTTAGGGAATGACTAGTTTGCTATTTATTATGGCACCTTATTATAAAGTGTTACCAAAAAATAAAGCTGAAAGTCTATCAAAATTGGATCATGCAGATTTTGGTATAGTGGCATCTTAGCTTTAGCGGAAAGACCCAGAAGGCATGGCTGGAGAGAGAGAGAGCGAGAGAGATCGAGAGAGAGAGAGAGAGAGAGTTGGAGGTGTTCATCGGGGACATAATCGACGGTGGCCGCTGCCGGTAAAGACGACATCCCCGCGGATAGACGTGTCTGGATGTGGACCCAGCACACGGTCCCGATAGAGGAACATGGAAGCCGCGGCGGGTTACCTTGGAGATAGCATTTGGCGGGGATGCCATTATTAGAACATTCAGATTGCGGATGTACAGATCTTTTCATAACTCAAACACTGCAGGCGGAGGAGGAAGGCGGTGACGGAACGTGAGCGTGTGCGTGTGCTCATGTGTCAGAAAGCCCGTTCGTCTGGGCTGTCTAAAGTACAGGGTAGACAAGGAATGGAATGGAATGGAAGTGTCAAAAAAAGGAAGAAAGGCAACGAGACGAACGTGTGTGGAGAAAAAGAAGAAGAAAAGAATGTCGTGATTGCTAAACAGCTGCCGCCTCGCACATATCTCAAGGCAAGCAATAACATTACGTCTGTAAACGCTGCATTTTTCGGTGTCCATAATGGATTCACACTCACGCTCGGCACTTGTTTCTCTAGAGGAGGGCGTCCAGAGCGACCCATGAACCCCACGCTTCACTCCTACAGACAGTGCTTTCCTTCATTTCCTTTATGTACTTTACCCTCTCTCTTCCCTTCTTCCTCTGGTTTTCTCCCTCCCTGGTGGGGCTACTGTGAGCTGCTCCCTATGGGGATTTGCTCCCCCTCTCTTTTTTTCCTGTCTCCTCTGGATCACACCGCTGAGTCTCAGAGGCTGCACATCACAGCCGTCACTCATCAGAAGGCCGGTCTCGGATGATGCTGATATTCTGATATTCACAAAGGTCTGAATGAAGCTAAAATAAGAGACGTGATGTCACAATGCTTAGGGCTCTTTCAGATCCGTTGTGGTGAAAACACCAGGTCAACCATTCATTTGGATTGGCGTAGTACCTTTTAAGCGTTCGGGGTGGGGATAAAAAGCGCGGAGACCTGAGGCAGAAAGTTGAGGCAGATTCAACTTCTAACTTTTGGGGAAACGCAACATGACGTCACGCTGCAGTGGCCAATCAGGTAAGCCAGCACTAGACCAGAAGACGCATTGGAGGGGTTTAAGCTCACAACAGAAATGTGTGTGCAAAGTACGATTGATTGGAAAACGACTAAAAGCCCCCTGGATTTTCATTTCTATTCACAGAAGCATCAAGTCAGCAAGCATTTCAACAGCCCTAAAAACACACTTTTAGCCTAACTTTGACCAATTAAGCCGTGATAATATTTCAAATTGCCAAATAACCTCAAGTATTTGATTTGACTGCCTAAACAAATGTAACAGGAGTTGGCCCCACAAAGTGCACAAAACTCAATCTAAAAATCAATGGAGGCATCAACAAGCATATTACAGTCCTAGTCTGGGTCTTCAAGGTTCTTACAAAGTATGAACAACCATACAAATGTTTAACAGTGCACATTCTAAAGAATAACATCCAATGTATCTTTATAGATGCATAATTGTCATTATAATAGTTTTTTATTATCATTAAACTATTGCAATGTATGGTATGGTATGGTATTGGATTGATTTCACCACCCTCACAGCACATATATGTCCTTGAATGTTTTAACTACACTTAAGAGGTTCCTTAAAGCCTAACAAACCACTCAGGAGAATGTCCTAGTTGGCCTTAATGTGGCTGCATTGCAATGCACCCAACAGTATCCATTCTGTTGGAATTATAACCTGTTAGCATGTCCTTTATTCATCCCATTCAACCATCCACACATTCATCCATTAATGTGTCTACCCATTCATCCATTCATCTGTCTACCCATCCAGCCATCCTACCACTCACACACACACACACACACACACACACACACACACACACACACACACACACACACACATACACACACACACACACACACACACACACACACACACACACACACACACACACACACACACACACACACACACACACATCGGGACCCCACAGTCATGACACTGTAAGTGGCGCTCTATAACGGGATTGGATCGGCTCATCCTTGCTCTAATGGGATTTGATGCACACCAATCTGTACACACACACACACACACACACACACACACACACACACACACACACGCACACACACACACACACACACACACAAACACGGCAGCGGTGAGACTAAATAACTCGAGCGCTCTCAGTGCAGGGTAGAAGAGAGAAATAAATGAACAATGCATTTGAAAGAAAGAGTGTGAGTGTATAAAGAAGAGAGGGTTCAATGGGTCAGTAAGTCAATTAGGTAGTACGCAAGTAATGATAGTAATGATAAGTACAGGGAGTTGCCAGCGTGCCTGCAAATTATAATTGATTGGTTATAATATAGTATTATAGTCGACTACCATGGGTCTGTGTGTGTGTGGGGTTTTGTGTGTGTGTAGATGTGTGCCTGTTTGTGTGTCTGTGTGCCTGTGTATGTTTGAAAACTTAAGCAAAACAGTAAGGAGTCCTTTGGGAACAGAACTAAAAGAGAGAGAGAGAGAGAGGGAGAGCGAGGGATGGGAAAGAGTAAGAAAGCAGTAGAAAGCAACTAGGGATATAAACACACCTTCATTAGTTAACCATACTTCCCCTGGTGTGATTTGTTATGACATAAACGACACATTGTACGTGGAAGGGAAATCGAATAAAAGTAAGGCAAACAGCCAACTCTCCATTAATGCGATGTGCTGTAAGCACTATCCGTTTTCGCTTAGGGCAGAGAGCCAAACATGAGAGAATAGAAATGACCGCACACAAAAACAAATAAGGTCTCAGGCTTCTAAAGAAATATAGATTAATTCATAATATAAACTTAGCAGGCCCTTTCAACTCTTACGTCTTCCTACTCTCACATGTCTGATAGAGCCAATGGAAGTGACTGTAAAATATCCTCTTACTAGTCTTGTGCCCTGAGCTTGAGTCTGCCTTGTTACTCTGATATATACGTCTTGCCAGCGTTTACATTTGTCTAAACACCGCTCGCCTGCCTAGAAGCTAAACGGCTATAGATATGTTTGATTAACAACCCCGATTTCAACCTCTTTAAGCGAGTCCCAGAGCCAGACACTAAACGCCTAGCTGATGGCCGCCGGCTGGCGGGCGGCCATGCAGGGCGCTTAATGTGTGTGTTGATGAATGAAAGTGGTGAGGTGGGGCATATGTTGTACACATTGGTCAAAGTCACACTCTATCTATCTATCCATGTCGCTGTTGCCTGCAGGGTCCGGGGAGTCTTCTCCATGTTTTACTCCCAGATGAAATGATCTGGGTTCTAAACCCCAGCGTCCACAGAATACGTGTGTGGGCATCCCTGAGCAACATTCATTTATTGCAAAGATATAGCGCTTTTCAAGGTACTTAAGTGCCTTTCATAGTGAGTGTGTGAGTGTATGTGTTTGTGTCTCTCTGTGTGTCAAAAACCAGATGCCTAACCCCTACCGGCTCATTCATGACATTCACTGTCCTTTACAGTCAGTTTAGATCAAAGTGTCGACTAAATAGTAGATAGAGGAGCCTGTTTGTAATCACTTGGTTTGTGCGTGAATAACACAACGTCATGGTTTCATCTTGTGGATTAGTGGCTGTAATTGCACAGATACACGTCCAGCAGTGTGACCAAATGGAGTCACTCTGGGGGGGGATTTGCTCTGAGCCCTGCTGTCAATTCATACTCTCCCCCTCCCGCGTGCGATCGATATTTCATCTGATAGCCGGGGAGAGCCATGATCCTACAGGAAATAGCAGGAAAATGAAGAAGCACTGCCGCAGCCGATAAGGCCGTATAATCCTGTATTACAAATCCTGTTCCAGGGCTTCAATGTCCCGGTGAGAATGAGCGTGACACAAATAAAATAGGAGAACATAATAGCAAATTGATATGTTGTGCAACTAATGAATCACTATGAGAATCGCACCATGGAAACACTTCTGCCTCGGCTGTCTGTATATGTGGAGCCGGTGGAGTATTTTTAGAGGTAATCAATTTTGAAAAACATAAACCATGCCTCAATAGCGGGTCAAAAGAACACTCTGGCTGCGTCTCCAGGAGGAGAACGGCTTCCTGTGTGCCAGATGGAGGGAAGGGAATATAAAGCACCAGGGGAAGGAAAGCGATAAGCCATGCAGACATTAATAGAATAAGGCCATTTACTAGCACCCCCGAGAAACAAAACGGGGAATAGGAACGGAAAATACAAAGAGAGTGATGCACATGAGTGTGTGAGAGCCAGCGAGAGAGAGAGGGGGACAGAGGGAGTCAGAGAGAGCCAGAGAGACATCGCAAACAAGGGAGCAATAATCCA
Organism: Pollachius pollachius; assembly: GCF_949987615.1. Lineage (NCBI taxonomy): Eukaryota > Metazoa > Chordata > Actinopteri > Gadiformes > Gadidae > Pollachius > Pollachius pollachius. The sequence goes on along the minus strand of NC_136947.1, from coordinate 18,404,590 downwards.
AGAAAGCCGGGAAATTGAGAGAGAGACAAAGAGAGATAGAGAGAGAAAGTCAGAGAGAGAGAGAGAGAGAGAGAGAGAGAGAGAATGTGTATGTGTGTGTGTGTGTGTGTATGTGTGTGTGTGTGTGTGTGTGTGTGTGTGTGTGTGTGTGTGTGTGTGTGTGTGTGTGTGTGTGTGCCTGGAGGCTCTGTCTGCTTTGCTTCTGTCTTTATGGAGATGGACATGCACAGCGCTGTAAGAAACGTAGCCACTCTCTCAGGTCATTGTGGCTCTACTAGATTCAATCGATCATTCCTCGAATACAGTGAGATGAAAATGTAAATGCTTACAGGATTGTGCAAAGCAACAGTAGCAAGCATTTACACCAAAAAACATTACTATAAAGTATACAGTAAAAAAAAACAATACTACTTGCAATTGGGGTAGATATACATAAGGGATCCGTAAAAGATATGAAAACATTTGAAAACGATATCATTGTGTCATTGCAAGAGATTTAAGGCAGGGGCTGAACCCAATGGTGGACCGGTGATGAGCTCCATCTGGAATAAATCCCTTGTGATTGGTTTTCCTTAGAATGATTACAATATCGTCAACACATTTTCAGCAGTTTTGTGTGTCTGTGTGTGTGTGGTGTGTTTTGTGGCCCGGTTGTGGTCAGTGTATCCAGTCCTGGGGGAACTCAGTCCCTTTTTTCCCGCCGTGTGACTGCGGCCGCGTCAGCATTTGAAACGGTCCGCTGCTGGGGCGGAGAGGATCCTCCATGACCCTACGGGCTCTGGGTCTGCACCTCCTGCAGTCTGAGTGTGGCAGGCAGGGCAGTGAAGTGCGCTAAGCCATATGCACTAGCCTCTGCTGAGGGCTCCTGTCCGGAGCAGGGCGGTGGCCAGCTGTGAGGCGCGAGGGCGGGCGCTCTCAGCAGCTCCAGAGGAGCAGGGTCTGAAGGATCCTCAGGGAGGCTCTGAACTCCTCCAGCTGCCTGCGGGCTAAGCGCTGCTGCCTGGCCATCCTCAGCGGCGGGTCTTGTGTGTGTTGATGACCCCCCTCAGATCCTCTGTGATGGGGACTAGCAGGCAACGCTAGGGGCCCCGCCGGGGACCCGGGCCAGCAGAACACAGGAAGCTGGATAACGTCATCCTCCGCCTCGCCCCGCCCGCCCTCTGAAGGCCCTTGCTGGACCCCGGACACCCTCACCCACATCCCCCTCTCCTGCTCCCATCAGACCCCTGAACGCGCCCCCATACATCCTTACATCCTCTTGCTCTCGCCCTTTCTCTGGTGACCGTAGGCAGGGTCCATCTCTATACTTGTTTTTACTTTCTTGACATGATGAAAATATGTGGAAATAAATATATAGTAGCAAACATACACACAAACACAAAGACCCAAGGACACACACCCACACACACTCAACCGCACACATGTGGACAAAGCAGTGGTGGTTCACATCAGTGTAGTAGACCAATTTTAGAAATGTGCCGAACCGTCTATCAACTGGGTAAGAAGTTCATACTCCAGAAGCAGCGGGAGAAAGAGATGGGGAGAGAGAGAGAATGAGAAACAGATAGGGGAGAGATTGGGAATCAGAGAGGGAGGGAATGAAAAACAGAGAGAGAGAGAGAGAGAGCAACAGAGAGGAGAGAGAGAGAGAGAGAGAGAGAGAGAGAGAGAGAGAGAGAGAGAGAGAGAGAGAGAGAGAGGCTTGTAAAGTGTTGTGCTACCCTAACAGCACATCAGACAGAGGCTGAGACCACCCATCAGAGTAAAGAATGTAGAGTAGAAGCAGAGAGAAATATGATTACAAAAACAAGAATAGAACAACAAGAACTCCAACTCCAAGGCTGGGTAATAATGGTGCATACCATTAAAACTGGGAAGTCTGAATTTCCGAGTTATACTTATTAGTTATACTAATTCCGTCTTACTTAAGTCTAATTTCATCAGTTGTACACAGTACTGTCCAACTTTTATCATGAACATGTTACGGTGTTTGTATGTGAAACATATAAGGTAACGCTTCATGCACTAGCAACTGGTATTGCTGATAATGGCTAACCTGGCTAGAACTGGTATTGCTTATATAAATAGCATCTAGGTTTTCCAACTCGTTGTAGTAGTAAACTCATGCATGACATCAATCCCAGCACTGACTTCCGACTTCTGAGGTAAATGGAACAAAGCTTAACATGCCGTTCTTAAAATATGTTATATATATTTATTTCTGTAACGCTTTATAATATCATTCAGTCACAAGTCATTTATAAGCTTTGAGTTAATAATGAATTTAATCATTTCCAAAAAATTCTTGTACAAGCCTTCAGTTTATGATGAACTTATCATCAGCAAAACATTCAAATACATTTGTAGATTGTATGCTATGTTTAAGGCCCCAATTTTACCACCAGGTTTGATGTTGATTTGCCATTACAAGCCATCCCAAATTCGACCCTCAGGCGACATCCAGATTTATGATGGATAGATCAGCCTAGCAGTTGGTACAGTCCACTGGATAGGCTGGTAGGTCGATCTATCCACAGCACTTATTAATCTTCCACAAATGCATATGCATGTTTTGTTAATGATCATTTCCTCATTCAACGTTTGCTGTTCTACAAAACAATCAGATGTTTGCTTATCTCTGCATAGACGCACCGACAGATCGCACGTGTTTGTTAAACTCAAACATCTCCTCAGGGCAGATGCATCCTTTGATTGGGTTATAAAACAACAAAACATGATCCGTTCTGATGTTCTTGAGGAGCACTGCATTGGGATCTCACTGGCCCAACAGCATCCGGGTAAGAGCCAAGATAAGACACAGATTCATAGATTCATTAAAAGGCCTGCGAGGAAGTTGTTTGTTCTTATCAGTGTTGTAATGCTTTCATGCTTCTGAGTATCTTCCCTCCCGATTGGATGATCTGATGAAACACTGATCTTTGTGTGAAGAGGTTTGAGGTTCGGGAGGGGCGAGTTCATCAGCAATGTTTGGTTTGTGTTCATGATGAATTGAAAAACGACGTAACACAGCCAAAGAGACTTGTTGGTCCAAAATGTTTTCTAACTTAATAACAGCAGAAAACCCTGTTCAGACTGCAGCATTGGGGGAAGACAGAGAGAGAGAATTAGATAGAGAAAGAGAAAGGAAGGGAGGGAGAAAATGAGGGAGAAATGTAAGAGAGCGAGAGCAGGATAATATGAGAGAGAAAAAAAGAGCAAGAGAGAGAGAGAGAACGAGGATGAGAGAGCAACAAAGGAAAAACAAAACGAGAGAGAGAAAAAACAGCGAGCGGGGCAAGCATTACGAGAGATAATGAGCTATTTATCCGCGCGCCTTCACCTGCACTTTGCAGTAAACAGGTTTCATTAATGGCCTCCGATGCCCAGATGCTCCGCTGGAAAATGAGTGCCATTGTTAGGCGAGATGACGGTTATCAAGGCAATCAGCGGCGCATTCAGGGCAGGCGTCGGCGGGGCCCGCAACGACCCGTATATCTCAATAGTCCATTAGTGGATGGCGATGGCATAGGATTCTGTTTACCTGCCACGGCAAAGTCATTTCCCGGTCTTAAGTCGCCGTTGTTGTTGATATTATTGTTATTAAACTAATAGCTTGGTAGTCAGCCAGGCGATTAAAAAACGCCTCAGCGACAATTTATGATTGCGGTTTTCCTAGCCTGATAGCATTTTAACTTGAGCCCTCCACTCATGGTTAGGAGGATTGGTTTATTGTTTCCGAGCGGGAGAAGGGATGCTCGAAGTGAGCAGACGCCCAAGACACCCTCCAGAGCACCAGAACTTTGGGCCCTCAGATCCTTGTCAATGTTAGAGGCTGGATCTCCACACAGCATAAGATAATGTGTGTGTGAGTGTGTGTGTGTGTTTGTGAGTGTGTGTTTATGTAAGTGTTTGTGTGCATGTGTGTGTGTGTCTGTGTTTGTGTGTGTGTAAGTTTCCATGGGTTTATGTCAGTGTTTGTCTGTGTGCGTGTGTGTGTGTGTGTTTGTATGTGTTTTTTGTGTGGTGTATGGGTATCTTTTCATTTGTGTGTGAGTGTGTTTGTGTTTGTGTGTGTCTGTGTGTATGTGTGTGTGTGTGTGTTTCCATTTATGTGTGTGTATGTGTGTGTGTGTGTGTGTGTGTATTTGTGTGTGTGTGTGTGTTTTGTGTGTGTGTGTGTGTGTGTTTTTCATGTGTGTGTGTGTGTGTGTTTTTCATATGTGTGTTTCGTATGTGCGTGCCTTTGAGTGGCCCCGGCCATTATGCTCAAAATAAAGTCATCTGACAGCACTAAATGACCTTGAAGAGACTGAGGTGGCATGACAAAAAACACCCATTCTTGGAAGAAATCTTCTGCACATTCACCAAAATTAAACTTGCTGCATTCACGTGAACCTTTGAAAGAAAGGACATTGGTAAAGCTCTGCACAAAAGTTAACTAAGCATATATGGGTTGTGGTGTCAATCATTTAGATAGCATATATTACAGTAAAGCAAATAACACAGCAAATAACACGCTGTAACAGAGCGTGGGCAGAAAATGTATTGTCATTTCCAAGGTTATTCAAGCACTTGAGAGTTTTTAGTCATACTGGTTGATATCTTCCACCGGATTCCCCAGACAATGTAGAACGAGATGTTTGTCTGTCCTCCTCCCCCTTGTGGGCTTTATTGGCTTTTGGTTTCCAGTATTCTGAATAATTTTCTTCATAACGTTGAATTAAGTTTGTTTGCTTGTGTTGTCGGAGACTGCTATCTATTCTGTATTTCTTCGGGATGTTGTTTCTTGTTTGGATGTTTCCATGGTCTTGTTCGTCTCTCCCTGTCTCTCTTTATTTTTCCCTTTCTACTGTCATATCTGGTTTGCTTACCACGTCTCAGAGTAATCTTTTGTTTCCCGCTCTGTGTCCCTGTTTCACTCTTGCGGCTCACTGTTGTTGTGCTTTTCCATCTCCTGTTATTCGCTGTTCTCCTGGGAAGTATTTTACCGCGGCTGTTTCACCTGACCCACATTGTTGATCTTTTTCCTGTTTGGTACTCTGTTGAATCATGGATTACACACACACACGCACATCCAACACTATTCATCTGTGTAGCCCTTTTATATTGAAAAATAGTATTTTGAATGAGTGCTTGTAGTGTTTAGGTGCGTTGTATATTACCCAGTGTGTGTGTGTGTGTGTGTGGAGAGGCGGGCCTGCATGCGTGAATGTGTGTGTATGTGAGTGTGAGTGTGTGTGTCTGTGTGTGAATAACACTTTTTTGTATGTGTGAGTATGCAGTTATTAATGCACATGCTCAAACACACAGATTGCCATACTTGTACGTTGTATGTCATCAATGTTGTCAAATCACTAGGTTGTCAATGCCCCACCAATGCACATCCCCAGCCCTGCCAGAGAGGATGAGGACGTATTCACTCCTACTGCTGTCGAAACCACAGTGTGCATAATGCATAGGCTCAGAACACAAACACACAACGCCCCAATTCCTCCTTGTAACAATGCATGCATTCTCTGTAAAGCCATGCCATCTGTGGGTCAACAACACAACCAAGAATCCACTCTTCTGATGTTATGCACACGTGAAAATAAGCTGTGCGATCGGCCGAGATATATGGTCCCACATAGGGTTGTCTGTCCAATGGAACGGTGTGACTACCATCCACCACAATGTTCCAGAGAGTAAACATCCATGAAGGTTTAAAGCTCAACAGTCTGCCGTTTTGCACAATCAGCAAACAGAGCAGAACATCATTAAGAGAATCTTTGTCATTATAACAGTGTGTATGTGCACCTGCTGCTGTGTGCGTGATTGTGCGTGTGTGTGTGCGTGTTTGTGATTGTGTGTGTATGTTTGTGTGTGTGTATGTGTGTGTGCGTACATGTGTTCATTAATGTTTGAGTTTGTATGTGTGTGTATATGTGTGTTTGTGTGTGTGTTGTTTTTGTGTTGTGTGTG
>NC_136947.1:18308629-18391129 GCF_949987615.1 Pollachius pollachius | reverse complement strand
GCTTTCACAGCGAGCTATCGCCATAGCGACTTCAGAATCTTTCATGGCAGCTCGGGTTCACTTGAATAGCAGCAGGAGCCAGAGGCTTGAGGATGTTGGCATTCTGGCTTCTAGATCTCCATCTCAGCATCTCTGCATCTCACTGAAAGTTGTCACTGATAAGAAGCTCTTCGTGCCTGATTGAACGTATCGGAAATCGATATGTTTTACTGCAAATATGTGCTCCATATTGAGAACAGCAACTGTTGTTGTGTACTGATGTTGTTGTTTTCGAGGCAATAGTGATGAATCGGAGAGCCATCAGAGAATTTATCCACATAAGTAGTGCAGTGAGTGGCCAATCTGTAATCCTTGCTGAGGACTTTATGAAAAACAAAATGTATTGATTCATACCTTTGTATCTTTGACGTCTCATAGGCATCCCGCAAACAAAAATTGCCCTTCAGAAGTAAACACACTTTCCCTTCTTTATACCATGACACGATGAAACTATTGATTGAGAGGTAAGTTGGAATTATATATCACCTGACCTATTTTGACAACTTGAGCCATGTCACGCTGAATTTATGGGTAACACTTTACAATAAGGGAACATTTACTAACCCTTAATCAACCTTAATTAATGCAGTAATAAGCATAAACCTAAATGGGCTAACCCTATTTAATAGGGTTAGCCCTAACCCCTAAGCCTAACCCACTTCCCCTTGTTGTTTTTTCTTGTTCTGTTCCTCTGAATTGTCAAACATAACTTGGATCAATCCTGCATCACTTCAGCAGTGAAGCTCTCACTCCATCTGTGTGTGAGTGTGTGTTTGTGTGTGTGTGTGTGTGTGTGTGTGTGTGTGTGTGTGTGTGTGTGTGTGTTTTTGTGTGGTTGTGTGTGTGTGTGTGTGTAGGTGTGTGCGTGTTTCTGTGTTTTCTAGTGACTGTGTGTGTGTGTGTGTGTGTGTGTGTGTGTGTTTGTTAGTTTGTGTGCGTGTGTGTGTGTGTGTGTATGACTGTGTCCGTGCATGTGTGTGTGTGTGTGTGTGTGTCCATGCATATGTGTGTGTGTGTGTGTGTGTGTGTGTGTGTGTGTGTGTGTGTGTGTGTGTTGTGGCATCCCGCCGCTGAACCTCGGACCGGGCGGGTCCGAGGACACGCACTAGACCTGGTTTACCGTCGCCAACCTCCAGCCGGCGACAGAGAGCACCACGTCTCTCCCCCCAATCAGCGCAATCGGGGACACCTGGCCGGAGGAAGGGAAAGGACCAGAAGCCGGACTTAAAAGGGGCACGAGTCCGCACCACATAGAGGGTGACACGGCGGGAGTCCGCACCAACGGGAGAGTGACACGGCGGGAGTCCGCACCAACTGGAGAGTGACACGGAGGGAGTAAGCACCAGACCGGGCGAACAGCAAGGGACGCGGAGAGATTCCGCACGGCGCCGGGCAAGTGACACGGCGGGAGTGCTCGCTAGACCGGGAGAAGGGTGAAGCGACACGGAGGGATCCCGCACCACGCCGGCGATCTAGAGGCTCACGGAGACCCTAGCACGAGTATACAGACTATTTACTCTGTCGAAATAAACGCCGACTGCGGCTTTAACCCTTGATTTCTGTGTGATTCCTGCCGGGTATCTGACAATCGGGGAAACGGGTTGCCACATATGGTGGAGAATGCAGGCAACCCGACCGCGCTACGGGCCGGTTTTGCGAGGGAACCCCCTTCAGCCGGCATGCAGAACCCGGATGCGACCGCGGCGACGCCCGCCCAGCAGCAGCAGCGGGAGACCACGGAGAGTCTGGCCCTGCTCTACGAGGTCGTACTACGGCTCACCGAACTAAGCGCCGCGACCGCCGCCGTGACCGCCGCCCCGTTGCAGCAGGAGACGACGCCGCCGGAGACGACGCCGCCAGAGACGACGCGGCCCGAGATGAGGCCGCGGGAGACGAGGCCGTGGGAGGAGGGGCCGCGAGACGAGCCACGCCGGCAGCAGACGCAGCCATGCATGCGAGCGACTTGCTGGGCACAAGGGAAAGCAGGAAGCCCGACCATACCGGCGCGGGTAATGAACCGGGGCACGCAGGCCCTCGTGGATACCGGCAGCGTGGTCACTCTCCTCCGCCCCGACTTGGCGGGCGGGAAGGAGGGTGCGCCCATAGAGGTGACCTGCATACACGGGGACACCCGGACGTTCGAGACCTGCCACGTCGTCATCCGGACCCCGCACGGGGTATTCACGACGCGGGCAGGGATCGTACCCCACCTACCGGTGCCGCTGCTAATCGGGAAGGACTGCCCGATCTTCCACCGGCTACAGGAGCCGGCGAGTGAACTCCGGAGCCGGAGAGAACCACCCCGCAGAGGGGTGAGGGGAGCTCAACAGGCCTACGGGGCCACCAGGCCTCCGTCGGCCCCTGGAGGGCGAACAGAGGAGGCTGAGCCCGCGGCCTCACCGGCACCAGAGGCCGTGGCGCTGCTCGAGGCCGACTTGGAGCCAGAGCTCGACGTCGACACCGAGCCGGAGGCAGAGACGGAAGCGGCAGAGACGTCAGTCGAAGCAACAGACTCCCTTAAAGAAGCTGAGGACGATCACCTGTCCGTGTCGATCCCCAACGAAGACGCCATCACGCTGGACGTGGATGGGGACGACCTCCTGGAGACAGGTAAACCTGTGAAGCCTCCAGATCCCGACAAGAGCGCTGACGACCACCTGGTCCCCTCTGGACCCACGGGCCACGACGATGACGACGACCTGATGGAGGAGGTGACCAAGGACCCCGGCCCCAAGAATGTGTCGACCGCCAAGCCGCTGCAGCAAATCACATTGGACCACGAGTGGGCCGATCAAGCCCAGAGCCGGTGGAGGGCGGAGGGAGGTCATCCTGGTCACCGACCACGCCCCCCTGAAGCGGAGGGCCGGAGCCAGGGACACCAACGCACGAGTGACGCGGTGGTTCCGGGCCCCCCGAAACATCAGGTATTATCGTCTAGGGAGGGAGGTCATCCTGGTCACCAACCACGCCCCCCTGAAGTGAATGGCCGGAGCCAGGGACGCCAACGCTCGAGTGACGCGGTGGTTCCCAGCCCTCCAGAACGTCAGGTACTATCTCCTAGGGAGGGAGGTCATCCTGGTCACCGACCACGGCCCCGGAAGTGGATGGCCGGAGCCAGGAACGCCGGCGCCCTGTCACGCCGGGATGCCTGCCTGAGCGGGTTCACCGACGACCAGAGGCCTGAGCAAGCGGTGGAGGAGTGTGGCATCCCGCCGCTGAACCTCGGACCGGGCGGGTCCGAGGACACGCAGTAGACCTGGTTTACCGTCGCCAACCTCCAGCCGGCGACAGAGCACCACGTCTCTCCCCCCAATCAGCGCAATCGGGGACACCTGGCCGGAGGAAGGGAAAGGACCAGAAGCCGGACTTAAAAGGGGCACGAGTCCGCACCACATAGAGAGTGACACGGCGGGAGTCCGCACCAACGGGAGAGTGACACGGCGGGAGTCCGCACCAACGGGAGAGTGACACGGAGGGAGTAAGCACCAGACCGGGCGAACAGCAAGGGACGCGGAGGGATTCCGCACGGCGCCGGGCAAGTGACACGGCGGGAGTGCTCGCTAGACCGGGAGAAGGGTGAAGCGACACGGAGGGATTCCGCACGGCGCCGGGCAAGTGACACGGCGGGAGTGCTCGCTAGACCGGGAGAAGGGTGAAGCGACACGGAGGGATCCCGCACCACGCCGGCGATCTAGAGGCTCACGGAGACCCTAGCACGAGTATACAGACTATTTACTGTCGAAATAAACGCAGACTGCGGCTTTAACCCTTGATTTCTGTGTGACTCCTGCCGGGTATCTGACAATCGGGGAAACGGGTTGCCACAGTGTCTAAAGGATGGAGTGAGGTAGTAAGAGAGGGGGTGCAGCATGCACTAGGATTCACTAGTAATGTCAGCAGTGTTTATCCAGCACATATTGAGCAGTCGTGCTGACCAAAAAAAAGACCCACTGGGGTCTTTAAAGCAACGGTTGGGGTGCACAAGCACAAACACATTCACCCAATCACACAGATAGATATACACACACACAACAAAGGTGAATTGCTTCGGGAGTTTCTCAATTCTACTGCTGGGCTGTTGGAATAAAGGCAGCATCTCTCTCTCTCTCTCTCTTTCTCTCTCTCAATTTTCAAATTAGACAAGGTGAGTAATTAACACCCAAATGATGGTGCTCATTTGCATTAATACCTGTCCGTCCAATGCAGTCAACAGTGAATTGCACTGTTAGCAAACACACACACACACACACACGCAGCAACCTTAACAACAGATATACTTAGACACACTTAGACACACAGATACAAAGGTGAACATTTAAACAATACTGTGACAGAGGATATTTGTATAGACTTCACACGTGAACACGTGTTGTAGAAGACTAGTGTGACCCACATTAGGACCTTTTCACAGGGTTGTCCTCACAGGACAAACACAGGTGTTGTGGCTATTTTGAATCACCCGGGCACATGGTCAATGTGTGCTATCCTCACTCGTTTAATGTACTACCTGAGGCCATTTTAGGCGCTGATGCCGATACCGATTTTAGGGTGTAAAGAATTACACCCTAAACTAAAATTAATTACCGATACACAATATCTATATTGTGTATGGTATGCTGGGGGTTGAGAAGCTCCTTGGGATTTGCCGCTCACCCTCCAGCAGTTCTTCAGGCCACGGCAGAATCGCATTAAAATCATGAGCTAAAGGAACCATTTTCTCTATGGGGAGGAGCTACTAACCTCCACACAGAACAGGATGTAAGACTGTTAGTGTTGGGAGTGTTTACGTGGATGTGCTCGGTCAAAGCATTAAGAGGTTCAACCGCCGCACTGGAGTATTCATTAAGAGGTTATTACGTTTATAAATCAACACCATTTCTAAAGGTTTCCTATCGGCGCATATCAGCCAAGCGATAAATCTGTCGTTTCTAGTTATGAGCTACACCTGTGTCGGTCCTGCGAGGATACATCTGTGGAAAAGCTCTGTTCCAGTGATTTTAGCATGTAAACACATCCTTGGAGGGGAAGGAACAGAGGTGAGGCGAGGTTTCAAAGGCAGAGGTTATGGGAGGAGATGTGGAAAGGTGGGGGAGAGTATGTCAGCAGAGAGCGAGTGCTCAAGCGAGAGAGAGAGAGGGAGAGAGAGAGAGGGAGAGAGAGAGAGAGAGAGGGAGAGGGAGAGGGCGAGAGGGAGAGAGAGAGAGAGAGAGAGAGAGAGAGAGAGAGAGAGAGAGAGGGAGAACAAATAGTATAACTGCATGAAAGCAGAGATGGAGATCGAGGTGAAGAGGGTGAAGGACAGAAAAGAAAGATGTGGTGCAGAGAAAAGAAAAAAAGGCTACATTTATAAAGGGAGACAAAGAGAGACAAATAGCACAGCATAACTTTTCTTTCACAAAGAAGTGAGGGGGGGGGGGGGGGGGCGGAGAGAGAAGATCCAGTGGAGTTATACTCTAGCGTTCCACTTTGCCTTCACGATTCATGTTGTGGGGAGGATAATACAGCTCGATGCCTGACCACACCGCCCATTCGTCCCCTCTTGTTCTCCATGTAAGCCTGTCTGCCTGCTCGCCTGGTTGTCCCCCTGCCTGTCTGCCTGTCTGTCTACTTGATTGTATGTCTGCCTGTCTGTCTGCCTGAATGTATTAATACCTGTCTGTCTGCCTGTCTGTCTGCCTGAATGTATGTCTGCCTGTCTGATTGAAAGCTTTGTTCCTGAGACTAATTGGATGCATCTTCTTCTAAACAGTCTTCTGTCTATGCCTGGTTTTGATTTACACTGAAGCAAACATGTTGTGGTCCTCTCTTGTCATCCTTCTCACTCATCCACACATGGACAATTCAACACACTTGGAACTTGGGTTACTGATAGAATAGTACCATTACAATTAATCACAAGTGAATGATGAGGATTATGGAGTCGTTTGTGACTTGTTATAAATATCATCAATTTTCATCCGGAGCCATTTAGGCCTAAACAATCCAGAGCTCCTTTTAACCGCTGAAATGCATTCTAATGTGTTTTAGTGTGCAAACAGGCAAGGCAACTTTCCGCTCACACTCCGGAGACCCAATTAGTACTACAGATGTGAACTACTCCAACGCCGATGCTGCTGCCTGCTTGTTGTGTTGCGTGCGTGTGTATGTGTCTGTGTGTGTGTTTGTGTGTGCTTGTTCGTGCGTGCGTGTGTACGTGCGAGCGTTTGTGTGTCTCTTTGTTTGTTTGTGTGTATGTATGTGTGTGTGTGTGTGTGTTTGTGTGCGTGCGTGTGTGCGCGTGTGTGTATGTGCGTGTGTGCCACGCACGGGGAAAGGAGGAGAGAGAAAGGGAGATCGGCTACGAGGCTACATTGAAGGAGCACATGGTGTAATAAAGAGAAGGGCTAAGTATGCAGATGCATGTATACTCATTCTCTGCTCCCTAAAACCGAGGATCATGTGCGATAACTTTATGTACCCTGTTGACTATAAATACACTCTACGTTGTTATTTTGACTACATATGCAGGGGCTTGACTTAGCCAAACAGTATCTACCTATTTGTTTGGATTAAGAAATATTATACATATGAAAGCAAGTTCCTACCTTTTCCTCCAAAAGCGCCGAACTGGCCACATATCAGCCATAACATCAAAAACGAAACCCCGGTCATCTTTTAAGACGGACAATGTCTCGAGGGTCGATCTTCGCTCTCTTCTCTCTTCCTGTCTTAAAGAGATCCTTCACTTTCCCCTGCCGGGCTGCGGGCTCGCGGTGGCTCTGCTCCGGTCGTGCTCTCCAGTTCCGCGCGGGGTAACAGCGGACCGAGTCGGCGGTGGATCGAGGAGGTACTCGCTATGAGAGCGGAAGGGAGGAGGAATAAGAGTTGGAGGGATGCGCGTGAGTTTGGAATTGGGAGGGGAGGCACCCCGGGACAACGGGTGCAACGTCACGAGTACAACTGTCTCATTGTCAGTGACTTCTGGTTGAATAAGAGATGAACGTATAGGCCAATTGAGCATGCACGTGCACATGCACATCAATTAGGACAGACAATATTTAGTCTGCGTGATTGCTATTTTTTTTTTAGGCTGTTCAAGTATGATGATGATGATGATGATGATGATGAGGACGAGGATGATTATGAGGATGATGATGATGATGATGATGATGATGATGATAATGTATTATTACAGTTTTTTTCAATTGCTTGAACACATTTTGCCAAACTTGGCTCATTGTGTCAGAACTCAACACACAAGCAAATAAGATACAACAATGAGAAATATACCATTCACATCTATGTCAAATTGAAACCTTTCTATCGAAACCTAACAATCCTTTGTCAAAATGTCACTCTGATGACAAAATGATACACACTTGTATCATATGAATACACTTTCAGATCAGCAGCAACACACGAATCTACTTTATATAAAACATTACAGTCTTCCATATTCACTGTTTGTATTCAGCTCCACAGAAGGCACCTTTTCACAACAACCAAAAAATCGAATACTCAATACTGTACATTGCAGTACAGTACTTTACAGTTCAGTAAATTCAGTTTACAGTTTTTTTCGATTGCTTGAACACATTTTGCAAAACTTGGCTCATTGTGTCAAAACTCAACACACAAGCAAATAAGACACAACACTGAGAAATATACCATTCACATCTATGTCAAATTGAAACTCTTCTATCGAAACCTAACAATCCTTTGTCAAAATGTCACTCTGATGACAAATTGATACACACTTGTATCATATGAATACACTTTCAGATCAGCAGCAACACAGTAGTCTACTTTATATAAAACATTGCAGTCTTCCATATTCACTGTTTTTATTCAGTTCTACAGAAGGCACGTTTTCACAACAACCAAAACATCTAATACTCAATACTGTACATTGCAGTACAGTACTTTACAGTTCAGTAAATTCAGTTTCAGCAAAAATATAACAAAAATTTACCAGAAATACACAACTGTACTGTAAACACAGAAAAACACGGCAATTGTCCGTTGGTTGGCTTATGGATCCTCTCCTTGTGTGCCAAATCCATCCATGGATTGACCTTACCTCAATGTCTCTGCAGGCCCGTTCCATTGCCTGCAGAAGAGGCATGCGGGCATGTGGTTGGCGATCATATACACTACATCCTCAAGCTGAAAAAAAACCTTCTATAGGTTTTAGAAATGGCGAGTATAGGCCTTCGACTTCAAATTGTTTATGGTTGGTGTACCAGTTCCGGACCAAAACAGTCCGATGGAAACAAACATTATCCCAGACAACAACAAACCTGGGCTGCTCTGATCTGTCCTGTTCAGCTGCATCATTAAGTGCATCTAGAAGTGTGATGGTATGCTGGATATTGTAGGGACCTATTTTTGCGTAATGGTGCAGTTACCCTCAAAGGCTTATGATGGCACACAATGATATATTTCCCCCGCGCTGCCCTAGGACGTGCACAATTTCCCTTTAACCTTTTTGTAGCTGGCTGATAGGTGTTCCGTTTTGTAAGTAAGTGTTTTGAGGTGTGCATTTAAGTATTTTCAATTACCCAATGTGTTTAGTATTTTGAATAGATGTGTTCTCCCAATGATATACTGAGATGTCATTTTTGAACTAAATGTCTTATGTATGAAATGGTGTGTAGTGTGCAGGAGCAAGTGTGTTACAGAAAGGAGCAAGTGTGTTGCACAATTGCAACTAAAGTGCAAAGCAGCGCTTTTGTTTAAGGAATGGTTTCATGTGTTTAAGGTATAGTAACAAAAACTTAAAGTTGTGTTACTTTGGTCTAAGCATGTGTCTATAGTGTTCAAGCAATTGAAAAAAACTGTAATATATATTCATATTATACTACTATTTTTACTATTATTATAATGTCTGATATTATTATTAATACTATTATTTTATTTTCTCAAAAAGTGCTCATCTGCTTTTGCATATCCAACTTATCGCACCTAGCTATTTTTGTATTTAGCAATCTTCTTCCTCTAGACTTGAACAAAACGTCTATAACTACTCAACCCTGGTGGATTTGGGTCTTTTTTGTTTTGGTCCCTTTTAGCAGTGGGCTCTCCTTTCATCCTCACATTGTGCTGAATGATTGTGCCCACGTGGTGTTCTGGTGGGTGTGGTGCTCGTGTTCTCTCCGGGGATTAGAGCGCGAGGGAGTTTTAAGAGGATAACAAAGATAGAGCGGCCATGCGTACACAAACACGCACGCACGCACGTGCGCGCGCGCACACACACACACACACACACACACACACCAGAGTTACACCGCACGACTTCTGCTTCAGTATCACTGGTGGGTTTATATTCAATATACACACAGAACTAAAGATAGGACTACCAGAGAAAGTTAAATGTCCTCAATGAATGGGCTTTAAAACGTGGGCGACATTAACCGGAGAAACAACTCACAAGCGAGCCATCACAAACATAGAAAAGCCAATTGTTCACATGTTCCGTTCCATGGCGTCATTAGACACCGGTAACTTCCACTTAAGGCCTTCCTGAGAGCCGGTGTGACATTTAAAGGCAGCAACCACAAAACCAAATAAGCTTAATTGTTTCATCTGCAATATTACAACGCTAGTGTATGTCAAATTGTCATCAATTTGTTTACAGCCATGTTCTGCCAGAGCAGTGTTGTGTTCATCGCAGCTCTCGCCACAGGTCGTCCATAAGTGTCGGATAGAGCCTCTTCTCCTGACTCGTCGAGCTCCTCAACAACACCCCAATGAAAGGTCACGTTTCGAAACGGCTGAGTTTGATGTTCTTATAACGAGAAAATGGCACAACTATGATTTAAAGGTCGGCATTGAGTGATGACAGCCTGCCATGAAAATATGTTATCCTTACCAACAATGAATAGCCTTCCTATTGAAGTAGCCTAAAGTGTCACCTATTTGGGGTGAATTGAGGATCGTTGGTTTTATTTTAACTTTACCCTAAGCTAACTGCAGTATCAAGTGTTGGTGAGGTCCAGAACCACGGAGAGCTCTAGTAGCGTTATATTTATGTCCACAAGGGGTCAGCCGTGGCCTTCTCGCTCCGCCCGGAACCTTTGAGTGACAGTGTTTGTTCCTTCAGCGAGGGGGACCGGATTAAAGATGAGGCATGCATGCTTGCATAATAAAAGCAGGTGGGAACTTTAATAAACAAACCACCGCGGCGACTTTGTCGTTTAGAGTACAATACATTTTCCGTGCGTTTGTTGTTATCGTGGTACTTCAAGATCGTAATCCATCAAAATAGTCAGTGCATTTAACTAGCGTAGCTAGTTGAGGCTAGTTGTATGCCCAATTGCATGCCTGTGAAAGTCATTGGTTCGTGTTTGAAGTATGGTGTTGTTATTATTGGTAGTAACGTGAGGGCTACGGTTTCCTAACTGTGGTATCGATACGTAACCAATCGATTCACTTCGTTTTCCTGTGGCCGTGCGACATTGCCCCTAGCACGATTTCCTCAAGGTAGAAATCGATTTTAAACCAAGTCACTTTTCAATCCTGAGTTTGATTGAAAACTTTAATTTACACTTTGTTGCACTCGCACATTATGTATTATGATGCTCTACGAACAAGACCCGTGACAGTAGTTCGTTTTTATTTCGCTATTCAATTGAACTAAGATAGGGACATTCAATAACTAACATCAACCAATAGCGGTTGTTAAGAGTAATTGATCTCCTTGGATATTTACATTACCATAAAGAGTTGGGTTTGTTGGAGAACTATTTTTATCCAATTCGTTTTTGTACGATGCAGCAGTTCGACATTTTCGATTTGTCTAGTTCAATGTTAATCATACATGATTCAACGTCTTTGGTTTTATAATGACCTTGGTGAACTGACATGATAATGATATAATTTCAGGCATTTATGTCTTCTATTGAATAGCTTCATCCTTCGGTCCCCGCAGGCGCTATTTGCTTCTGCTTTACCAGCCTCTGTATGCCTCTCATGACATCAGTGACCTCATCCACTTCTCTCTCCTTTAAGGCACCGAGGCAAGGTCATGATGTTGTGAAGTTGTACCATAAGCCAAGATGGCTGCCGGCCGAATTCCACTGGTGTTGCTAGCCTGCGGCTCCTTCAACCCCATCACCAACCAGCATATGAGGCTGTTTGAGCTGGCCAGAGACCACATGCACAGCACAGGTCAGAGAAACACCAGAGAGGCAGAGGAAAAGAGACTGAGAATGGGTTAGAGGGAGGGGGTGCCAAATGCTTGATCCCATTTTGATGATTACACTGGGGGCAAACACTGTGTGTTCAATCATATCACAAAAAGTGAATTCATCTTTCAGTTTTCAACCTTTACTGAGACGTTTCTAACAAACAGGCGTTCTTTTCATTTGGATTTTCTTCCCATCTGTTTTGTTGAATTGACTCACTCACACGCATATACAACCTGAGGTATTCTTCTAAATCAGCCTCTCGTAAATTTTGCGTAAAATCAATCTTGGTTTACTTTCTCCCTGCCCTACTGTTAATCAATACAGAGACACATGTCCTTGAAACACTATACTGGGCTTTTTCTCACTCAATGGGGATAAATCCAAACTCTGAGGTTTCTGCCGCTGACATGTTTCCTCCTTGTGACAAACATAGTCAAGCAATAGTCGTTGAGAATGTGATCAGATACCAACCAGATTTTACCAAGATACCAGATGTCATATAACAGTGCAGAGTAGTAAAGGTAAAAAAATAAACTGTTAATCACCAATTAAACATCTTACACTGATTGTAGCTATATTGTGAGGTATCAAATAGAGGTAAGGCAACTTGCAGAAGAACGCTGACAGATAGACTGCAGGGCAGGCAGTGGTGTTTGAACCCACAACCTTTGGGCGGAGTGAAACCCCCTACATTATCCTTCCCCCTGGAAATCGTCCATGACTTTTTGTCGTGTGTTGGCTTTGAACACGCTCCCGAGCGACCGTGTCACAAGCTTTTTCCTGTGAATGTTATGAAACGGCTCACGTGTTCCCCGATGCCCATTGTACATGGAATCAGAGACAACAGTGGTGTATTTCATTTGCAAGGGCCCTAAATAATGCTCTTACAGCTCAGCTTTGATCCTGTTCCTTATTATACGGCAGCTGACTGGGCTGTTTTATGGTAAACGTAAGCGTTGGACTTAAAGCTGGTCACACATCCGGCACGCAGAATGTTCGCACCGAAATAAGAAATTATTATTAGTAAGCATTCTTTCTTTTTTTTTACTTAAACGGTAGCTAGGATAATGTTGCCACATTCATTAACTCACTTGTAATTTTCAGTTAGTAGGTGTAGTTAGTTTTTCAGCGTTTTTCAACTTTGTGAAACGTGTCCTATTTTCTTTAAAGGCTGAGTCATAGGATTTACATCAATGGGAGGTGGTTGGCAGATGACTTGGAGAAGTGGGCTACTTGAATATGCATTTATGCATTACTATGACATTGCTGCTGCTATAGCTTGAATCTTTAATGACACACTAGTCTGCAAGCATACCATGCTAGTGTGTCACTTTATATACATATCTGTTATCTGTTTCCATTTTTGTGCAATAAAAACCACAAACAGAGCTCAAATGAAAGACATCACTCTAGTCTGAACTGTTCGTGCCTCAGCAACTCATTGTATTTGTGTTGAGATGTGTGAACAATTTTATGAATCATGACTAGGATGTGAAACCCGGTCCTCTGCTTTCAGGTAACTACCAGGTTGTTAAAGGCATTGTATCCCCAGTGAGTGATGGCTATGGCAAACAGGGCCTTGTGTCGGCCGAGCACAGGAATGCCATGGCAAAGCTGGCCCTGCAGACCTCTGATTGGATAACGGTTGACGAATGGGAGAGCGACCAGCCAGACTGGACAGAGACAGTCATCACTATGAGGTGTGGAACTATGCTTTCAAATTAATGAACAAGAGAAGCCCTCAGCTTTCATCTTTATTAGATGCTAGAATAATTGTGTCACGCAATTGAACGAGAGAAGGTCCGGTTATACCTAATGATTAGCATTTCTGAATCCTGTATGTTCATACATATTTCATAAGAGCAGGTTCATGTATTCTGCAGCAAACCACTTGGATTAAAAGTGTTTTTTCTTTGGGTACAGTGCAAATTTTCACCCGTGTCTCGTTCCCTTGTTTGTTGTAGATGTAGTCAGTTACTCCCTCTCTATTCCAACACAGTCTGCACTGCTTTGCATGCCATGTTTTATTCAGAGAGCACCGGTTGCAAATCACTTTGGAGAGTTACTTCACAGGCAATTTATTTAAGACTGCTTGGCATGTCGGACAGCGCATCCGGCTAAATCATGTGTATCGGACAATGTAGTTAATCTCCCTAGAGTGAATGTATGTTATTTTATATTTGTATGTGTTTAAATCTAGTCTAGAGTTACAGACATTGCTGTCAGCCATTTTAATTCCCTTTTATTTTGACGCTGATTAAGCTGACCTATGATTATTATTATATTCTGTATAAACTAAGTAGCTGCTATATATGAGGTATAATAGGGCCTCCTTATATAGAATCCAAGCCCCTTTGAGGTTAGTCTTCATCAGTAACTGCATCTCAATGTGGAGGTCGATACCCACTGCCAAGAAAGAGGAGTTTAGACCTGAGGCGAGAACCAACAGCTTTCATCCTTAATGTGTTTACCTCACATCCGCCTATCCGTCCACTTGTGGTCTCCCTCTATTCATTCTCTCGTTCCCCGGGTGCTGTTAACGTACCCTTATTGGACCTGCATCACTCCATGGCTTTTAACTGCATTACAGGGCAGTCCGATAATCCCGAATTCCGGTTCATTCCATTAGATACGTTCTCTGGAGCCCCGCTCCCCGCTCCTCCCATTGCTAGCACCGCTCTGTGCCAATAGCAACCATTAGCGTGAAGCGAGGAACAATGCTTGGGTCCTATGGGCCTAAATCATTTGGCTGGCTCTGTGTTTTCAGCCCAGACGGAGCCGGGGCCGGTGAGGTAATCTCCCGGCCAGGCGAGGCAGGGCCACAACGGCCGAATCTGGCACTTTTATGTTGGTTATATTGCACCCGGTGCAGTGCGTAACAATATTACATCAGAGGTTAGATTCACATGTACTAAATTAGTTATATTACTTTAGTTTATTCATGTTTGATGCCTTTATTTCATATTCAAACAGGGCTAAACAAGCTGGCCGGCGGCCCAACAGCAGGCTTTACCCAGGGTGAATAATTGAGTGCGCCTCATGAGTGGACCGGCCCACCGCTGACGTTCAGGAACAACATAAAGCAACATTACAGCCAGTCTCCAGAGGGCCACCTCGTTCCTCTCTCATAACCCTACATGCATTATTCCCTTATTCAACCGCTCGCGTCCTCCGCCCCCCTTGCTCCCCATTAACCATAAATCCCCTTGTTGAGTGTCCCGTTCGACTGGCTACTAAGCTGCTGTTTGACGCAACCAGGAAGCTGCTTAGGGCATTAAGTGGCCCGTTGTCTCTGGCAACCGGGCCCTGTGAGGGGCAGTGTTGTGCAAGTCCGCCCTCCACACCTCCCTCGCATGCACCCGTACGAGCACAGGGGCACTCAAACATAGCAATCAGCTCCAATACCGATAAGAGGCTTTACTATAAATCACAGCTCTTCGATGTAATCTATTTTTGTAATATGGTGAATAATGTCTATTATTAGATCTTTCTCATTGTAAATACGTTTTTTGCTCTCTCTTGCTTTGTTCTGACTTGCTGACTTTCTGATTCTCTGTCTGTTGGTCTGTCGTTCTTTCTCTTTCTCCCTTTCTCTCTCTCTCTCCCTCCCCCCCTCACCTTTGGTGGGTCTGAAGGCATCACCATGGGTGCATACTGAAACAGTACCAGCAAAGCACAGGTAACTCAATTAAGAGACCTATCTCTTCAAGTCTTACCCTACATTACTTGATAATACCTACATGTAATATGCCGTTATATATAATACATAATTCCATTCATATGGTATAAAGACCCCACATCACGGCCGTGGAGCTTTCAAGAAAACCACCCTAAAGCTATCCTTTAATGGAGGGGGGTCAGAGAGTTGTGTCGGTACCATATGGTATTCCTGTGCTCAACTTGTGGCTCATTAATGGCTCAAAACTGTTCTTTAGAGTGCATGCTTAAGTCGACAACAGATCATTAGCCTTAGCGTTAAACTTGGATTTAACTTGAAACTGAGGAATATATGATATGTCTAGGTGTATATGTTGGTTTATTGTCTGTTCTGTGTGCTGTTTGAAGCAATAAATCCTGTATCCAGCCTATGAATCAAGCCCAGCTTGGCATTGTACGATATGGCACGGTAATATTTACATATTCAAAATGTGCTATCGCTTTAAGATCAAAGGTCTCCATATCTTCTTTCCATTGTGTCCGGGGAACTTCTGATAAAAGCTTTTATTTTCCTATCCTTGTCAGTCCCTCAATTGGTGGTGTGGTTGTTGGCTATTTTCACCTCTGGCTCTCTTGTATGCATGGCTCCGGGCCTCATTAACGATTCCATTTCAGTTCCACTCTCATCTGAGTCAGCCTCACAATTGGCTCATCAATTCTATCATTGTGGAAGTTCACACATCAGTGGTCCAGTTCATCTTAATGGGACCACCGAACATCCAACCGGTTCACCCTGGTGTGGACCGACAGGCCACAATGTAACCTGCCAACTCATTACAAATGCACATTGTAGCACTTTGAACAAGCTCTCAGCCTTGTGTTTGTGCTTTGTTTTCGGAGGAAATACGCCTTCTCTGAAATACTAATAGGAACGCTACAAGCAGTAGGCGAAAGTAAAAGAATAAGGAAAATAAAATTAAGCAAAAAATAATCACCCATGATAGGGGGAGTCCAGCCAACTGAGATAATCATAATTCTTTTACTTCATCAAATTTAACTTATTCTTTTCTGTTATGATGCCAAGGTCCATCGCCCCAGCTGAAGCTGCTGTGCGGAGCGGACTTCCTGGACGGCTTCCGCGTGCCGGGCATGTGGCAGCCTGAGGACCTGGAGGAGCTGGCCGGCGCCTACGGCCTAGTGTGCGTGAGCCGCGGCGGGCTGCAGCCGGAGCGGGCCGCGCACGAGTCGGACACGCTGTGGCGCCACCGCCGCAACGTGTTCCTGGTGCGCGAGTGGGTGCACAACGAGACCAGCGCCACGGAGGTGCGGCGCGCCCTGCGCCGAGGCCTCAGCGCCAAGTACCTGCTGCCCGACGCCGTCATTGACTACATCGGCCGCCACGCCCTCTACACCGACGCCAGCGAGAGCAAGAACCAGGGCACGCCGCTCAGACCCCTGGCCAAGCAAGACCAGCCGGGGGGACAGACTGGATGAGAGCGGCGCAGACTGAGCTTATACCCGTCCCCGCGTAGTGCACTGCACAACCCTCACTCTGCTGGATACCAGCTGGGTGGGGGTGAACTGTGAGTGGAATGTGTGTGTTTACAGCCAGTGGGATGTCATACAGCAGAGGGCCAAAGCCAAAACATAACTTTAGAAATGGAAGAGGACACAGGGAAATATAATGTGGCTCCCTGGGGAGGTTTCAATTGTTTTGTTTATCTTTTTTTCTCAATGTTAGAGTGCCGTGTCATTTGAGTGTTGTTGTTCAATAACTCCTGAATATTTGTTGGTGGAGGGGAAGGGGGGGGGGGGATGCTAATATTAGTTGTTTGTTTGTTCTGCAGTGTGTGAGTTCCACTGAGGGTTAAGATTACGGTGGTGATTATAAAACTCTTGCTGCCTTGGATTGTAAATGGGGGTGTGTGTGTGGGTTGGGGAAACAAAAGCACACCAGCAATTTCAATTATTCAACAGAAAGAATAAATTATTTTTAAATAGCACACATGATTGTACATGGAGCCAGAGAAGACAATTAATAAAATGTCGTGAAAATTCCTTTTTGACTGCATTACTGTGATAAAACACCTGCCACTGCAGCTTCAAGGTGTCTCTGCAGTGAGACTGGTGACGGCTGATGGCTTAAAGTGCTATTCTGAGATGCCTGCGGCGATGTTGAAGAGATGCATAGGCCTACCTTTCCCTCCCTTACATTATCATTATAGAGTCGCACATGCTAAACTGATGCAGTGATACACACCATGTCGCGCTGCAAGGGAATTACACCTAGATTTTACCACATTTCACTGACACAGTTTCTTATAATACACAGCTAATTAAGCAGGGGCTTTCATGCTAATCCCAAAGAGTCCTACACTTTACCAGCCTTTATGTATGCACATTGTTTAAATTCATGCGACTCCATCGTGTGGCGAATTTGAGAAGTTTCTAAAGGGCAGAACAGGTAGACCGGACGAGGGAAATGGGAGGTACGCAAATGTACAGGTAATCGGATTAAATTGAATTTGGTTTAAAATCAGTGCTTCGACGGCCTTGAGCTTCACTTGCACTTTTACTTGAACTACTGGAAGTAAGAACAACACTGCCAAGATGCCGATTGACTTGAACGGATACTGGAAAATGATTTCCAACGATAACTTCGAGGAGTATCTAAAGGCGCTCGGTGAGTTGAACGACATGAATTCTCCTCAATAACTAAACGTAACCTATTTGCTGATTTAACTTTTTATAAACCGAATACATAGACCTTGGTAAATCAATTGAAATAAAAACACCAAAAAACACCTTTCTCACCAATGTCGCTTCATTTTCCTTTGGACCATCTTATCAGAGGTCAATGTGGCCATCAGGAAGATCGCCACCCTGCTGAAGCCCGACAAGGACATCACGCAGGACGGGGACCACATCACCATCAAGACCCTCAGCACCTTCAAGAACTACAACATGGACTTCACCGTGGGGCAGGAGTTCGAGGAGGACCTCTCAGGGGTGGACGACAGGAAGTGCATGGTTAGTGTGTGTGTGTGTGTGTGTGTGTGTGTGTGTGGGGTGTGTGTGTGTGTGTGTGTGTGTGTGTGTGTGTGTGTGTGTGTGTGTGTGTGTGTGTGTGTGTGTGTGTGTGTGTGTGTGTAAGTTGTGATGATAACTGGGGACTGTTTTATGCACCAAATAGTCGGCATCTCAGAAATAGCGAAGCCTATATTATTAACTTTCTCGGTCAAAAGTGTATTAAAAAAACGATTAAACATTTTACATGTTTTCTTTTTAAATAGTGAGGGTGAAAATCCGTGACAGACATGTAGACCTAAATTATGTTATTCTGCCAGCTCAGTTAAAACGTGTTAATCTTGACAAACCGTGGTGAAAACATTGGCGCTTCGTGTTTGTGTGAAACGGCTGTTTTCTAGTTTGGATGGATTTTATGAGATTTACTAATCGGCCTGCAGACTACAATCAGGGTTCACATCGCTTTATTTTTATTATTTATATTTTGCGCTATTTTTGAACACATTTAGGCCTATGACCCTATTTCTTTGCTGTCAACGCCACCAATTTGTTGCTTGCCATGCATATCACACGACATTTCCTGTTCAGAATGTTCCTGTGTTATACTGTGCATTTAATAAATTAAACGCTTTAAAATTGACGGAGACAGGAATTACTCTTCCTGATGAAATACAGAGAAATCTGAAGGATGACCACACAATTGCATTTGTGTGTTTACACAGCGTGTGTTTGTGTGTGTGTGTGTGTGTGTGTGTGTGTGTGTGTGTGTGTGTGTGTGTGTGTGTGTGTGTGTGTGTGTGTGTGTGTGTGTGTGTATGTGTGTGTGTGTGTGTGTGTGTGTGTGTGTGTGTGTGTGTGTGTGTGTGTATGTGTGTGTGTGTTGGGGGTGGGGCGGGGGGGTCAGCTTATACGTGATTATGTGTACTCGTAGGGAAACCTCTATTGTGTGTTGCTAAACACTGGATTCAACCAATCCACTGGTGGAATGAAACATGAAAGTCCAAGAATCCCCTTTAATCTGCACCTTCTACGGCCACATCACATGATTACAAGAGAAATGCCGTACAGATTTCCCTGCCACTCAGTTCTATTGCTACTTGCGTCAGCCAGCAGTGGCCCAGTAGGGGTCATCTAATCAGGCTTGTGGTGCTGTGTTCTCAGACCACCGTCTCCTGGGATGGGGACCGGCTGGTGTGTGTGCAGAAGGGAGAGATCGAAGGCAGGGGCTGGACCCACTGGGTGACCGGTGATGAGCTCCATCTGGTAAGAATCACTTTGATTTGTTTTCCTTGGGATGATTACAATATCATCAACACATTTACAGCAGTGGCTTGTGTGTGTGTGTGTGTGTGTGTGTGTGTGTGTGTGTGTGTGTGTGTGGGCAGTGAATGTGCAGAAGAAGTTTTCAGAAATTGTTATATCCCACAAAATGGAGAATATGTAATGGATACTTTTTTCAGTTAAAAAATTTCCTGATTCTCTTTCTAATCAGCGATTGTCGTGCCATATCTTACTTTATGCATATTTAATATCAGCAGATAAGTAGCGCTGTTTTCTCCTTCTCTCAAGTTCATAGTGTGCTCTGTAATGAAAGCATTAGCATTTAAAAAGCCCCTTGTAGCTACAATTAGAGCATTACCATTTCATTACCTTGGAAAATCTAATCTCCTCCTGTATGATTACGGCTATCATAGCAAACTTTACCAAAACCTGCCAGAATATCTAGTTAAAGTGAAACCAACAGATGTTCTTAATCAGCAGCATCCATAACATTAATTATTAGTCTGAATCATACTTTATCGGCGAGTACCCTTGTATATAGAGGAATAGCAGCCTCTACTGGCAGCGAAATTAAAGGCAGGTTACGCACCTCTGAAGACCATAGTAATGAATGCAAAACCCTACCCAACAGAAGGGCAATGAAGGTGTGGCTCATTCAGGGGATCATGGGTCTTTGCATAGACATAAGCATAGATGCGGCATAGATTGGCATTTGAATCGAGTTTCAACGTCGACACAATTTTACAGAGGCCAATACTGGGGGGGGGGGGGGGGGCTGTTTTTTTTTTCTGGTTTAAAAGCATTATAACATTTACATTTCTCAACCAATTTCAATGAGTCATTTTTATTGGAGGGTTTTGATCTATGTGGAGTAAAAAAAAGGAAAGAAAGAATATATATACATGCATTTATTTATTTATGTACAATTATATAATATAATATATATTGTTATTATTATTGTTATTATTATTATTTATTATTATTTGATTGTCTCCCCTATAGGAGTTGAGAGCAGGTGGAGCTGTGGCCCAGCAGGTGTTCAAGAAGACCTAAGACGGCTGCACCAGGAACCAAAATGGCGCCTGTTGGATCAGAGGCACATCACCAGATACAACCGAATACTTCCCTCCTCAGTTAAACATCCTACCACACATGTGTCCCTTTAATTATATTATATATTAGGAATAGCTAGCTAAAGGCATGATCATGAGTTTCTCTGATAGGCTAATGACAATGAGTTCTCTGGTTGTTGTTCTAGATTGATATGAAGCCAAATATTTATTTGCCATAATGAACAGCACTTATTTAATTTTATAATGACACTTAATCCACTCAAGTAGGTCAAAGTGTTGATAAAGTGCAATATATATATATTTTTTTCCCAATCCATTTGTGATGGTGCCTTTCAAAAGCAATCAATAAACAAAATTCAAAATATGTTACTGATATGACAATGTTTATTAAGACTACAATTATTTTGTGAGCTAATAATGGTGATATAGAGAATGCAGCTGAACTGCATATCCCTTGGCCTGGAAGGTCAGTGCTCCTGGATTAGACGCTTTTCCCACAGCAACACTTGGAAGCAGACAATACCCTTGGTATACCAAAGTGTGGAATTTGAGAAGCCTACATTTCACTGAAAAGCAGCACAAAGCATTTACATCAATTCTATTCAAAACTCCCCAAACTATGAACTAGATTTACCTCAATGCTCAAGATAGAGATATCTAGATACATATGAAATAATGTTGAGTTAGAGTTACTGCTTTGCGTATGTGTGCATGCAAGTTTTTGACCGTGCATGCATATCTGAGCACACAAACACTCACACACAAGCATGCACACACACACACACACACACACGCGCGCGCGCACACACACACACACACACACACACACACACACACAACCACACACGCAGTCATGTGTACGCAATGATCACTACTACAATTCCCTCAGTCACCTGCCACAATTACTGTGAAAAGATCTGTCCATAACAACTGTCAATCAACCCCCCCCTCCGTCCCGCTTCTGACCATTCGACTCATATAAAAAGGAGAGGAACACAGCACAAAGCCAATCTCTCTCTCTCTCTGACTGTCTAAAGTCTACATTGGCCTAGCTTGCCTTTGGCCTTCTCTCTCTCTGAGCGCTGTCTAAAGTCTACATCAGCCCAGCTTGCCTTCAGCCTTCACCATGCCTGCGGACTTCAATGGAAAATGGATACTGGAAACCAATGACAAGTTTGAGGAATACCTGAAAGCCTTAAGTAAGATGTTTTGATTTCACGTGACATTTGGAGCAGCAGCCTTGATACAATGAAATCCATTCTGATCGATTGTCTTCTCTCGCTCCACCTTTTGACATTTTCACATTCATTTTGTGGTGATACGTAAGGGATTGAACTTGATTAAACTTTGAGTGGGGTGCATTGACAAAGGAATACATATACACAAGTCCTTTAACTAGGTAATTGTATTTTACATGTTGTATTATACATGTTAATTACTACTACATAATCATCTTTGGATAATATTTCTTCCCAATCAATTATTTAGAATATGGACCAAAATAAATGCAAAAATTGCAAAAGAATAAGAACATTGCTTTGTTCTTTGGCATAAAGCCTTGCATTTACATACAAATGTTGCATGTTAAGTACTGCAGTTCATTGGGCAACATCACCCTCCTAATCTTATCTCCACTTATCTGTCAGCCCCACTACATTTCACGTTAATTTTTCAGTAACATTATTTCAATGTTACATAAAGATATTCATACTTTTATTATCATAAAGATATTCTTCATTTTAAATACTAGTTATATATTGCATATTTAACACAACCAGTTTGGCCATTGAGAAATAAGAATACCCTTATTTGAATCAATACAAAATGGAAAATGGAAAAAAAATGTTTACACATATTTCCAATTTTCATAACGATATTCCATTCTCACTGTCTTTTTTTAAATTCTAGATATTGATTTTGCCACAAGGAAAATCGCCATGTCCTTGTCGCAGACCAAAGTGGTCGCCCAGCATGGAGACTCTTTTGAGTTCCAAACTCTGAGTACCTTCCGCAACTATGAGCACTCCTTCACAATAGGGGTTGAGTTTGATGAGTTCACCAAAGGACTGGACAACAGGCACGTCAAGGTAGGTTGCTGAGCGCTGCATCACATGTCCATCTCAAGGTTTCTTCTTCTCTTGATAATAAAGAAAATTATTCCTTGCCCTTAAGGGGTGGGGGGGGGGTTGGTACAGAGTATAATAGCCCTTTGAGACTGGGACTGTGATAAAGGGCTATACAAACATGAATTGACTAAGGCCAGCTCTGTATTAACCCACTACATCTAAAGCAGGTACCACAGGGCAGACTCACAGACAAATGGAGTCCTTGAGCAAGAAGCCTAGCACTACTATCTTCTAGGTTTGGATGAAAGCATCTGCTAATAGACAGAATACATATCTAAATTGCTGCTGCATCAGCAGAAGCAAAATACAACATTGTTGAAAGATGCAATAACAAGCTCTAAAGATAGGCTTCGGCAAGCAAAGGTTGGTTGATTGACAAACAGATAAAATCCAATGTCATATCAGTCAGATGTTATGAGGTTGAGTAAATATTTGCAGTGCTTTCTGGCTCTACTCTATTTTTTTTTAACTTGGTCTTACTACTTTACTATAAAGCACACATCGATACCCACCACTGCCAGATTAAATACAGGGATGGAGCATTGATCTAAACTGTTCCAATCATTTAATTGGACCACTGGATCACTGGGCCTCTAGAACTCGGATGCCCACGGTGAGCTTTATGTCTCCTGATCGTAACGTTTCTCGCTCGTCTTCCAGAGTCTGGTGAACTGGGAAGGGGACAAGCTGGTCTGCACCCAGAAGGGAGAGAAGGCGAACCGCGGCTGGAAGCACTGGATCCAAGGAGACAAGCTTTACCTGGTGCGTCATTAAGATACTCCTAAAGTTGATCATAAGAAGGGAAAGTAAATGGATTGATTGGTTGATTGATTTTATAGATAGCTGTTGTTTTTTTACTGTTGTACATTGTTTCTGGTCTCTTTGATGTAAGCACCAGTTAACTTGATTCTCTCTCTTCCCTACAGGAGTTAACGTGTGAGGATGTAGTTTCTGTTCAAGTTTTTAAGTGGAAAGAATAAACACCAACATTTTCAACGGTTTTCTTTCACTCATTCATGTGTTGAAATGCACCAAATTCCAAGTTGTTTGCAAAGATTTAACAAACACACTTCTGTTTAAGATGAGATACTTACTACTACTACTATCACTTGCAAAGATTTGATTAATGTTAAATACCACTAAGGGTGAATTGTAATAAATACATCTAAACATAAACAGATAAGGATTCAAACACAAAACGACAGAACGCTACTTTGGTCATTATTAAAATTGTTATAAAAAACATTCTAAACAAATACAAAAATGATTTGAGATGGTTTCTTCTAGGAGAGACATTGGACCACTTTTAAACAAGATTTGACAAGCCCTACAGCTCAGAACCATCAGACCGGTAAATTGCCCGAAAAGCCCATTGGGAGAAATAATTACATTGAAAAATGTTAGGCTACTTCAGAGAGAGTCCACTTTCTATAAGGGCCATGTGTGCAGAAGCAGAGATCATACAAATCACCAGACATGTATTTCAAGACTTCTTCTGGAAAAAAGTTTAGGGGTATAATAACAATAAATGAATACATGATGATGTAATAATTGTATGTAACAGTCATTTTACAGCTATTGCATACATTTTATTAGGCCTGCATTTTGATATTGCAGATAAGCAGGATATGAGTTAAGTCTTTAAATAAAACATTGAACAATATCACACTTACACACTTGTAAGTGTGTATTGCACTTACACACAAGTGCAATATTTACAGTAGGCCAAGTAACAGTAGGTGGCCCATTTGTTCCATTTTTTAACAAGATCTTTTCTTTATGTAGCTTACACCTAGAGTCTGACATTCATGTGTGGAAACTATGGGCGACATAACAATAAACAGACATTTTATGTTGAACTTAGACCCACTGTTTTACCCCTTGGCCCCTGACGCGGTCCAGCTCCGCCGATCGCGTCTCACGTCACCACCTCAGTGCCGAAGTCTCGCGACATTGTGACTAAGGAAGTTCCACGTCAGTATCAGTGCTGTGTCCACTGAGTCGCATTATCGGGACCTGTATCTTAAATATCCTCGATACAAATTCATCCTATACCGACAACGCGGGGATAAAAGATGGTAAGATTTTTTTTAGAATTGTTTTGTTTTGGACTTGTGTCAGACACTATCATTGTATCAGAGGTGTATCCTTTTATTAGAAAGCCTAGCTAGCTACGTGGTGTTAGCTTGTAACAAGTTGTCAAGACCAGACCTGGGACGACCTCGTCTGACAATCCATATATGACATTTGAGAATGTTATAAATGAATTGAGATGAGCTCAAATCCGTGTGTGTTATTATTTACATGAGAAGTATATCTATTGAATAAATAAGGCAAGCTAACGTTGACATGCTATTGTCAAGCCAGCTCGTAGGATGATGAGCCGTTTGACAGCAGGAACAGTGTTGCCAGATTGTAGCATTTGTAGCATTTCACCAACTTGTCCGACTGCATCTTGACAAACTATCCAGTGTTTATGTAGAAAATGATGGATGTAATTCTCCTGTGTCGTTTAGCCTCTGAGGCTGGACATCAAGAGGAGGCTCACGGCCAGGTCGGATCGAGTGAAGAGTGTGGATCTTCATCCGACCGAGCCATGGATGCTGGCCAGCCTGTACAATGGCAGTGTCTGTGTGTGGAACCACGAAACACAGGTACGATCGGACAAATAACATGGAGACCTTTTCATAGGTAACTGTGAACATCCAATTGCTTGTGATTTAATTGACGAAAGTCGAAGAACAACACCATATATTTTTCTACGTCCTCAAACTGTTATAAGTATGCATAACATATGCACTTTTCGTACAACGGTCTTTAAGGGTGATTTCTCGCTTTCTAATTCTTCGTTCAATGTTGTTGTGCCAAACACGACAAAACAATAGTTTTCCCTTTTTGATAATATAGTTAAACTTTAATATAATGTTGGTTACAACCTGTTTAGGCTCTCTTACATGTTGTTTAATTAAATCCTACATTGTTCTTATGAAATAAAATGCATTATTATAGCCTTTTATTATTAACTCATTCTAATTACTTACTATTTTAATGAAACTGCACTTTTTACCCTCTGTTTTTAGACGCTAGTGAAGACGTTTGAGGTGTGTGACCTCCCTGTAAGAGCATCCAAGTTTGTGGCCAGGAAGAACTGGGTCATTACTGGAGCGGTAAGGGGGATAGCCCTTCTTAGTAGCTTTGGTTATCTTATTTGAATGAAAGCCTAAAACAAAATACTTCAGTCTATTTTTCTTTGTTTCCAAAATGAATACTATGTTACTGCCTACATCAATATTATGTTCATATTAGGATATTATCTTATCTTTATCCTGGCTTTTCTCTTTCATCAATTCTGAAAATATGCCGTATTGTCTGTAACTTTCCTTCCTCCCTCTGTCACCTGCAGGATGACATGCAGATCCGTGTGTTCAACTACAACACCTTAGAGCGGGTCCACATGTTCGAAGCCCACTCTGACTACATCCGCTGCATCGCTGTGCACCCTGCTCAGCCGTACATCCTCACCAGCAGTGGTACGTATAAATCTCATCCCTCCATTTGTTGACCCAGGTCGGAGTAATGGACCCTAATAGCCCCTTTGTAGTGCCAAAATATAGTTTTTCTTTTGAGAGGGGGACGGAGAGAATCTGCTTAAGCCTTAAGGGATGGTTCCGCTGATATTTAGGCAACACCGCTGAAACAACACTAATAATGCATTTATGAGCATGCCCATGTTTTACCCATTTGCTATCCAATCTACCATTGTTTAACCTGACTTAATATTTTATATATACGGCTCCGCTTTATACTTTATACCCAAAAATACAAAATGGCATGTTCATTGGAAGAAGCCACCTTTACTCAAAGTGTAGTTGTTTAGAGTTGGATACAAACACACTTATTTGTAATAATGTATGATTGTGTGTGTAGATGACATGCTGATCAAGCTGTGGGACTGGGACAAGAAGTGGTCATGCAGCCAGGTGTTTGAGGGGCACACTCACTACGTCATGCAGATTGTCATCAACCCCAAAGACAACAACCAGTTTGCCAGCGCATCTCTGGACAGGACCATTAAGGTACGAACAGATCTCCTTTGTTGCAATCAATTTTTTCTGTTATTTAAAGTAATCACACCTGCAAACTTGTCGCTTTTCGGCGACAATCGCCGTTTTCTTGGTCAATTGGGTCATTCACGTGAATCGCGTAGACCCGGAGTGTTTTTTTTTTTGGGGGGGGGGGGGGGGGGGGGGGGGGGGGCGGGGAAGGCTGTCCTTCATATGAAACATTATTGGATGATTGTTATATTTGACATTTCTCTGGGCCAATCGGAATGTCAGCACTTGCTTCAGAATCTTGAAGCACACAGCGCCAACTGAGATCGCCTTTGGATGAGACGCCTGGCTACCGCGCGAGTCTGATGGAAACTCTTAGCGTCAATTTGAAGTAGGGGTGTAAGCCTACGGTATAAACGGTATAGAAAGTACACCAGTGTGAATTTGCGCTACGGTATGGATTTTGACGTTACCGTGTGACCGGTAGACAGTGTTGTGTGTAACGCGTAACAAAGTAACGCGTTAATACAGTAACCTAACTACTTTTTCATGTAGAAAGTAAAGTTACGCGTAACTACTGAAAATATGGTAACGAAACATAGTTCCTTTTTCAATTCGGCGCCACGGCACTTTGCCCAGGGACAGATTTGTCAGCGATACTGCCTTCTCAAGCAATAGTCCCTTCACAAGCGCTCATTCCACACCATACAAGATCGACGCTGGTAGCGTGAAGCTGTCTCTGCAGTCAGACATTGCTTCCGCAGGCATTTTGAAAGCCAGTCCTTACGACAAAATGCTAGCGGTGGAACGAGATAACAAACTGTCACTGTTTACCTGTGTAAGAACATGGTTCCCTTTCAAAATGTCGATAGAAAGGGCTTTAAAGAGATGGTCAAAACACTCGATCCCAGGTACGCAGGGTCCAAAACTAACTTTTTCACTTACCAGCCAGGCCGGCTGGTAAGTGAAATTTTTTACCAGCCAGGCAGATATTTTACCAGCCAACCAAATAAAAATTGCTTTTAAGTGTTGTGAATTGCTATCAGTATTATTTAACATGTCATTTGGGTCTAATATGCGATTCTCAATCAATATTTTAATAGTATATGCACTAATACTAGTAGCAATGTATGTTAAAATATGAATCACTGTTTCTGATTTTAGCTCAACCAGACTGCAACAGCCCTATATAAACATGAATATCTGACCAGTGGTGGACAAAGTATTCAAAGACATGACTTAAGTGAAAGTTCTTTTTTTTTAATTCATGTAAAACCATAACCGTAACCCTAATATTCATTCTTCCGGATTCCACCTACGAAAAACACCGGTCACATACAAAGCGGGGAACATAGGGATGACCCCGTTAGATCGGTCTAGCACACAGTCTATACATTATTTTATCACAGGGAGTAAGTTGTAACGTTACGATGGATGGTTTCCATTTGATAACGAGCGAACGAAGCCATAATATTGATAACTCAGAACGACAACTCACTTCACTCAGTTCAGACAACTATACGCTCAATATACAACAGTTAGGAACCAATCAGATCGCTTGATTTATGCCACCCGTTTTATATATATATATATATATATATATATATATATTTACGTAATTTACCGTTAAAATATTATTAATATATTCGGGCGCAATCAATCCCAGAATGCACTCGCCCGTGATGCGGGAAGGCGGGGCGTGACATCACGCCCCGCCTTCCCGCAGGCCGCAGCGAGACGTACTTGGAGAACTCTGCTGGAAAGACACGTTACTCTGTCAGGAAACTAGCAGTTCTACTGGGCGCGCCAAACAACACCAATGGGTACGCTGAATGGTGGCATCACGCGCTTACGTGCCAAAAGATCGTCTCTGCTGAAAAGACACATTACTCTGTCAGGAAACTAGCAGATACCAGCGTCGTTCTCCTCCAGTAACGAAAAATTAAATTTTCGCCGGTAAAAAAAATAATAACTCGCCAGAGTGGCGAGTGGTCTTAAAAATTGACCAGCCAGAGACAAAATCTACTCGTAATTGGCGAGTGGCGAGTGTTAGTTTTGGACCCTGCAGGTACGCGTTACCTGCCCGCACACACTTCAGCCAAATTGAGATGCCAAAATTATACGGCAAGGTCCACAAGCAAGTGGAGAAACAAATCCATACTATTAAACATTAGTGTTTAATAGTAGTGCTGCACGAACGTAGACCGAGTACTGCAAGAACGTAGAACGTATTTAGATAAATAATCTGGTCAGGGTGTTGTCATAGGCTTATACATCATCAGCAAATTTCTATATAATAAAGGGCTACATTTTGCATCCAAGTCTGTCATTTGAAATCTTTCCATTGTATTGTGGTATGCTACAAAATCCGTAATGATTATTCACGCTAAATCCCGCCCAAAGTAGCTCAGAATTCGCTGTATTTCTCGAAACACCGATCAGTCCTTGGACCGATGATTTCCCCCCCCCCCCCCCGACACTGTCACCTTTTTTACTCTGAGGAGTTTGTAGGTCTGAGTAATGTGGCCTTCCTTTTCTAGTATTAATGCTGTTACCTTTACATTAGGATTAACACACCATTATTATACCATTTAATTAATGGATTATGTATTCGATCTCAGGTGGTTTAAAAGTAATCACAAATAAAAAGTCTCCTGTGTTTAATCATATTGAATACAAGCCTTATTTAAGTATGAATCTTAACCAATAGCTACTGAACCTTTCTAGGGGGCAAGAGGTAGGGGGAGAGGGGAAAAATCAAACTATAAGCTCCCAGTTTCCCATTAGATTTAATCCCGTCAAACATAGAAAGCACCAAAAATCTAAATGGCCCCCTGCGATGTCTTACCAGGTGTGGCAGCTCGGCTCCTCCTCGCCCAACTTCACCTTGGAGGGCCACGAGAAAGGAGTGAACTGCATTGACTACTACAGTGGAGGGGACAAGCCCTACCTCATATCAGGAGCCGACGACCGCCTGGTCAAGATCTGGGACTACCAGGTAGGAGCAACCACGCCTTGTACCACAAGGGTTTGAGAGGAATCATAATGTAAATAAATGTAAACATGTCAAAAAAATATATATATATTTTATAATGCCATAATAACAATTCTTCCTTTCTGTTTTCCAGAACAAGACGTGTGTCCAGACCCTGGAAGGTCATGCCCAGAATGTCTCCTGTGTCAGCTTCCATCCAGAGTTGCCCATCATCATCACGGGGTCTGAGGATGGTGAGACACACATGCACGCACACACACACACACACACACACACACACACACACACACACACACACACACACACACACACACACACACACACACACACACAGGTCAACATTTGTCCTAAAAGTTTGCACCGAATGCAACTCCTCTCCCAAGTTATGTTGTTTCTAACTCAATCCCGATTTGCCCTCTGCCATGTCCAGGTACGGTGAGAATCTGGCACTCAAGCACCTACCGGCTGGAGAGCACCCTAAACTACGGCATGGAGCGGGTGTGGTGTGTGTGTGGCCTCCGGGGCTCCAACAACGTGGCCCTGGGCTACGACGAGGGCAGCATCATCATCAAGGTGACCTGAGTAAAGAGCACTGCTCGCCCAAAATATGTTATCAGTTATATTGACTCACCATTTCATAATGTGAGATCTGGAGAGAAAGGCTAGACATTTTGAGCGAAGCATTTAGTTTAGCAGGTTATGCTGTCTTCTGCACTTAGAAATGATATGGGTGTGTGTCCTTTACCTCAATGGAGAGGAACCAGCCTTCAGGCTTTAAATGCTGTAAAGCTGTTTGCATAGAGTTAATTTATTACAATCATTAGAATTGCATTCCAATGCATTCTGTCTCTTATTTAAAGCAATGAAAAATAAGAATTTGTAGCCACAACTTTAAATTTACTGAATTAATATTCCTTTATGATTAAAAAAAAATAATAATTCCAACTATATTTCTGTAACCTAAGCCAAAATTCTACCAAAGAGTACTGTTACTGCATCTGCAACCAAGTCTGCTACAATATGTCACGTATTTCACGCCTCACCCCCAACATTTGTCCAACGTTGCTGCTTAGCTCGGTCGTGAGGAGCCGGCTATGTCCATGGACGCCAATGGCAAGATCATCTGGGCCAAGCACAGCGAGGTGCAGCAGGCCAACCTGAAGGCCATGGTGGACACGGAGATCAAGGACGGAGAGAGGCTGCCCCTGGCTGTCAAGGACATGGGCAGCTGTGAGATCTACCCCCAGACCATCCAGCACAACCCCAACGGAAGGTAAAGACACATACAGACAGACGGACAAACGGACAGACTTGCACCTAAACACACACCAAATCTCAAAAGAACATATATTTCTGTTTTGTTACTACAGCAACTATTAAACTACACATATGCACAGCCTCACTTAGCTTTTTCACGTATATGTGGTCTGGGATGTCCTTTGAGACCTGTACTAGAACTGCTGTGTGACGGTAAGTCATGCTCTGTGTGTGCTGTGCCCTTGGTTCAGGTTCGTGGTGGTGTGTGGGGATGGAGAGTACATCATCTACACAGCGATGGCCCTGAGGAACAAGAGCTTCGGCTCGGCACAGGAGTTTGTGTGGGCGCACGACTCCTCAGAGTAAGTACCTGAGAAGATGTCATCTTTCTCCTTTGTGAACTTGCCCTTTATCACAGCAGTAAAGAATAAACAAAAAAATGTACGTTCTTTATTCTTTTGTCATGCATAGATATGCCATCCGAGAAAGCAACAGCATCGTCAAAATCTTCAAGAATTTCAAGGAGAAGAAATCTTTCAAGCCAGACTTTGGCGCTGAAGGTAATCTTAATGGACATATATATATACAGTGGGGCAAAAAAGTATTTAGTCAGCCACCAATTGTGCAAGTTCTCCCACTTAAAAAGACGAGAGAGGCCTGTAATTTTCATCATAGGTAAACCGCAGCTATGAGAGACAAAATGAAAAAAAAAAATCCAGAAAATCACATTGTCTGATTTTTTTAAGAATTTATTTGCAAATTATGGTGCAAAATAAGTATTTGGTCACCTACAAACCAGCAAGATTTCTGGCTGTCACAGACCTGTAACTTCTTCTTTAAGAGGCTCCTCTGTCCTCTACTTGTTACCTGTATTAATGGCACCTGTTTGAACTCCTTATCAGTATAAAAGACACCTGTCCACAACCTCAAACAGTTACACTCCAAACTCCACTATGACCAAGACCAAAGAGCTGTCAAAGGACACCAGAAACACAATTGTAGACCTGCACCAGGCTGGGAAGTCTGAATCTGCAATAGGTAAGCAGCTTGGTGTGAAGAAATCAACTGTAGGAGCAATTATTAGGAAATGGAATACATACAAGACCACTGATAATCTCCCTCGATCTGGGGCTCCACGCAAGATCTCACCCTGTGGGGTCAAAATGATCACAAGAACGGTGAACAAAAATCCCAGAACCACATGGGGGGACCTAGTGAATGACCTCCAGAGAGCTGGGACCAAAGTAACAAAGGCTACCATCACTAACACACTACGCCGCCAGGGACTCAAATCCTGCAGTGCCAGACGTGTCCCCCTGCTAAAGCCAGTGCATGTCCGGGCCCGTTTGAAGTTTGCTAGAGAGCATTTGGATGATCCAGAACAGGATTGGGAGAATGTCATATGGTCAGATGAGACCAAAATAGAACTTTTTGGTAAAAACTCAACTCGTCGTGTTTGGAGGAGAAAGAATGCTGAGTTGCATCCAAAGAACACCATACCTACAGTGAAGCATGGGGGTGGAAACATCATGCTTTGGGGCTGTTTTTCTGCCAAGGGACCAGGACGTCTGATCCGTGTGACGGAAAGAATGAATGGGGCCATGTATCGTGAGATTTTGAGTGAAAACCTCCTTCCATCAGCAAGGGCACTGAAGATGAAACGTGGCTGGGTCTTTCAGCATGACAATGACCCCAAACACACCGCCCGGGCAACGAAGGAGTGGCTTCGTAAGAAGCATTTCAAGGTCCTGGAGTGGCCTAGCCAGTCTCCAGATCTCAACCCCATAGAAAATCTTTGGAGGGAGTTGAAAGTCCGTGTGGCCCAAAAACATCACTGCTCTAGAGGAGATCTGCATGGAGGAATGGGCCAAAATACCAGCAGCAGTGTGTAAAAACCTTGTAAAGACTTACAGAAAACGTTTGACCTCTGTCATTGCCAACAAAGGGCATGTAACAAAGTATTGAGATTACCTTTTGTTATTGACCAAATACTTATTTTCCACCATAATTTGCAAATAAATTCTTTAAAAATCAGACAATGTGATTTTCTAGATTTTTCATTTTGTCTCTCATAGCTGAGGTATACCTATGATGAAAATAACAGGCCTCTCTCATCTTTTTAAGTGGGAGAACTTGCACAATTGGAGGCTGACTAAATACTTTTTTGCCCCACTGTATATTTATATTATTTCTGGTGACAAAATGTTGGTTGCAGTTCTTCCACATGTAGCCTGTGCTGATGTGTAAACATGGGCGTGGTCGTTTCCCTGCAGGTATCTATGGAGGCTTCCTCCTCGGGGTGCGGTCAGTGAACGGCCTGGCCTTCTACGATTGGGAGAACACGGAGCTCATCCGGCGCATTGAGATCCAGCCCAAACACGTAAGACTGGAAAATACTTCCTAGTTTTAGTTGCATGCAGCTTTTCGCTCAATGATTGCCAAAGTCATTGAGACATTACCTGTTATATCTATTTATTAGACTATAAATCAGTCTCTCTCTCCTGTCCCTGTGTTCCATGTCTCTCTCCCTCTCTCTCTCAACCCTGCCTGCTGCAGATCTTCTGGTCGGACTCTGGGGAGCTGGTGTGCATCGCTACAGAGGAGTCTTTCTTCATCCTGCGCTACATGGCCGACAAGGTCGCTGCCTCCCAGGAGTCCAACGAGGGGGTCACAGAGGACGGCATTGAGGACGCCTTTGAGGTAAGTGTGCAAATTAGTATGTGTGTGTGTTTTTTGTTTGTTTAAGTTTATGTAAATAGGACTGTGTAAAGTCATTGTATTGGAGGTTTAACCTGTGCTGTCTACCTTTTCACTGTAGTCAACCATTTTGTTCAAAGTTATCTATACCTTCTCCCTGCAGGAATGACTTCTGTTAAAACATTTCTTGATTTATAATCTGAGGGAAATATAACCCCTCTATGCATTGGATAAAAGGGTGTATTAACTAAATATTCTAATATTTAATACCAGTAAAGATTATCTTATAATTCCCTTACATCCATTGCTGGCCATTCTAAGCCTTGATTGGTCTCCTTTTTCCTGAAGGTCCAAGGAGAAATCCAGGAGATAGTGAAGACAGGGCTCTGGGTCGGAGACTGCTTCATCTACACCAGCTCGGTCAACAGGCTCAACTACTTTGTAGGAGGAGAGATCGTCACTATTGCTCACCTGGACAGGTAAAGATACTCTTTGAAGTAAATCAAAAGGCGCAATGGTAAAGATTATACTTAAGTTAAAGACTAACACGGGATACATAGTTCTGTATCAATAATATTATTGTTGGATTATAAAGAGTAAGGCTTTCTGCATTGCAGCTTTGATGGAAAGAAGCCAGAGAAGTCAAATTATTTGGACCCAAGTCAAACATTAACATTCTCCACATCAACAATTTACCAGCCTGGCATAAACAGTCGGGTCTGCCAACGTCCTTCTTTATGAAGTGCCTCCTCCTGCAGTGAGGTGCTCTCTGCCTGTGTTCTCATGTTGAGCTGACCTGGTTTATGTGTGACCTCCCCCATGGCAGGACCATGTACCTCCTGGGCTACATCCCCAAGGACGACCGCCTCTACCTGGGGGACAAGGAGCTCAACGTCGTCACCTACTCCCTGCTGGTGTCTGTCCTGGAGTACCAGACCGCCGTGATGAGGAGGGACTTCGGCATGGCGGACAAGGTCCTGCCCACCATCCCCAAGGAGCAGAGGACCCGTGTGGCCCACTTCCTGGAGAAACAGGTGAGCAGGAATCAGAGCTGTTATCTGGTTTAGGAGCATAGAGAACAGTAGTGTTATATTATAATCAACTACAGTTTATCAAACATTTGATTTACTCGCATATGCACACTTGTATGTATGTTTATTGGATATTTATATTTTCCGTTCAAGAAGAGCAACTCAGCCCCTTGTCTACGTGCACCACTAGAGAAGAGTTGCTGGTGGTTTGTGATCGAATCAAAGTTTAAAAGGTGTGTTTTTGTGTGTGTGTAGGGCTTCAAGCAGCAGGCCCTGGCTGTGTCCATGGACCCAGAGCACCGCTTTGAGCTGGCCCTGAACCTGGGGGAGCTGAAGACAGCCTACCAGCTGGCCGTGGAGGCTGAGGTAAACACACCGCTGGTGGAACTCCAAACATTCGGGGGGTGAAAAGTATTGGATTCATGTTCAATAGAATAGTTGATTATATTTACCATAAAACTCCCTGAAAACCATTACCATAGGAGTTGAGTTTTGATGGCGAGGTTAACGTGAGCCAACAACAAATGTAGCCAACTTCAACCAAAAGGAGTTTAAACACTTTCTTCTTCACAAGAACAAGCCTCATAAAGGCGACCGGTTGTCAAGGGGAAATTGGTTGTCATGACACCACTTGACAAACTCCCATCCCCCTCTCCCACACCGCGCCACAGGCGGAGCAGAAGTGGAAGCAGTTGGCGGAGCTGGCCATCAGTAAGTGCCAGTTCGGGCTGGCCCAGGAGTGCCTCCACCACGCCCAGGACTATGGTGGGCTGCTGCTGCTGGCCACAGCCTCGGGCAATGCCTCCATGGTGAGCAAGCTGGCTGAGGGAGCCGAGAAGGACGGGAAGAACAACGTGGCCTTCATGACCTACTTCCTGCAGGGGAAGTGAGTACAATGGAGAGTGAGAGAGGCAGGCTGTCTGCTATAGGTGTTGTTACTTACCTCGCCCTAAATATTTTGATGCTGATCTTCAGTACCCCCCCCCCCCCAGACACACACAAACACCTCCATTTTTTAATATGAGCTACCTTCTCTACCACATGCCTGAACGAGTGACCTTGGTAACCACATGGAGAGGTCGATAGGAGCAAAACTGTTGCACACAAGGGATGTAAAAATATTATGTAAAATACATTCTAAGTAGGACTACATTAAATATTTGTATTTAATGTAGTTTGGGGATCACTGTTGTTATTGGACCAGAGTTCTGGTCCGTTCTCTTTCATGACCTTGTTTCACCCTCCAGGCTGGACCAGTGTCTGGAGCTGCTGATCAGAACCAACAGGCTGCCAGAGGCGGCCTTCCTGGCCCGCACCTACCTGCCCAGCCATGTGTCCCGGGTGGTCAAGCTGTGGAGGGAGAACCTGGCCAAGGTCAACCAGAAGGTATGTCCGACAATCGGCAAAATCAACCAGAAGTCCTTACTTGACATATCTCCTCTGTTTCTAGTCATTTCAATATAACCATGTGCACCGCTTTGAGCTATGTGTGGGTTTGAAAATGTTTTTGGAACTAATGTATGTCCAACTGCATCTACTCACCATTGTGCCCTTGTTTTGGTTTGAAAGGCTGCCGAGTCGCTGGCAGACCCCACAGAGTACGAGAACCTGTTCCCCGGTCTGAGGGAGTCCTTCGGAGCCGAGCACTTCCTCAGAGAGACCTGCCTGGGGACCTCCAGGCCTGCCACCGACTACCCCCTGGTTACGGTCAGTTACAGGAGGCTCTGGGATTAAATTGTGTCTCCTTTATTTGGATTGTTGTCATTAATGAATTTCTTACGGTGTATTTGCCACTCTCACACCATTGTATTTTGAAACCTTATGTCTTGTATACTTCTCAGCCCAATGAAGACAGAAACCTTCTAGAGGAGGCCAAGGGATATGAGCCCACTGGGGTGTTCCCTACCCCCACTACAATGGTGAGGCCCCCCCCCCCCCCGTTACACTTTGTTCATCTTAAGACCCTGATTTATTTACTTTACAAAAAATTAGACATCAATAAAGGACATATTACAGGTTGATAATGAGGGACTCCTAACAGCCAGTGTTTATGCTTCATACTACTTCTCTGTCACCCTGGTCATCAGTCGGAAGACGGTGACAAGGCGACCCCAGTTGCCGGAATGATGGCTTCTATGATGGCGGCGGTCTCAGCTCCCGTGGTCGCGGCCGTGTCGGCCATGACACCCTCGCAGCCATCAGCCTCTTCCGTAGAGACTCCCGAGGAAGAGGAGGAAGCCCTTCACTCGTCACAGAAAGATAAGGTAGGGTCTCCCCTTTCTCTATCTCTGTGAACCGTTTGGCTAATAAGGCGTTCTTATCTCATTGTGGCATAGTCTTCCCTAAACTGTTGAGTAAACATTATATGCACGGCTTCTTGAAGTTGGACATCCAGAAGTCTGACCCTGTGTTGTGTGTACATATTCTTTACGTTACTCCTCTCCTCTCCTCCCAGTCTCTGGACGATCTGGATGTGGACCTGGACAACATGGAGCTGGATGACATCGACACCACAGACGTCAACCTCGATGATGACTTTTTAGATGACTAGGATACGTCTCTCCAGCCCCAAGCGATCCCCCTGCAAAGTTTATTTAATGAATTATGAGAGACCAAACCCCCCCCCCGCCCCACACCTCTATATTTTCTTCTTTGTTTTGTTGTCTAAAAGTTATTCTGCTGTCATGCCCTGCCACAGTCACAACATTTGTTAAGGTAATTTGTTTTGTTTGTTACTTGAAATGTATTTCGTTGTCCTGCCCAGCCACTGTCAAAGCATTTTGAAGGTTTTTAGTTTTTTTTCGTAGAAGGAATTAAATGCTACTTATATCTATTTCTGAATAACATTTTGTACCCCATTCATTTCTTGCTGTCACTAACGAGCCTTTGCAATGAGTTCTGTATGGACTCTCTTGTGGCCTATCGTTGTACATCATTTATCAGTTGGTCGAATAAACGGCAAATTGTTGTAAATATTCACTTTTTGTCTTTATGTTTTTCTTGTTTCTACTCGCATTCTAATGGAAGTATATTCATATGAAGGTTTTATGGGCAACTGGACTTTGTAAACATAAGCTATATTTGGAAGTCGAGGCAGTTTTAGACAATATTATGTCTTGAAGGAAGGAATAATGCATTATTGGACGTGACAAATAATTTAAAATCACAATGTAAACATACACAAACAATACTTTTTTTTTTCATAACCTGCTCTGCTATTACAAATGATATTTTTTTTGACCTCTTGAAAAAGGGATATAGAAAACAATAACAGAAAGAAACATGTAGTTCTTATAAATGCACTGAAAATGTGCTGGAGTTATGTGTCCTCTGGTCCATAACATTATTCTATTATTTAATAGCATCACCAAATGGAAGTCGGTAAAATGTAGATAGAACACACTATTCTCCAGGTAGTATACTTAATAAAATACCTTGTGTTAACAGATGAGTTGGGTGGGAAGAAAAAATATTATTACAGATATTACAGAAATGTGTTCCAATGTATTGAAAACCAAGTAGGTAAATTTAGTTATGGCTAGTCTAATGGAAGAAACAATACATATCATGTACACACAATAGGTTTATGTTCTGGTTGACGTGCACCTCCAATGCAAGGGATCGGTGTAGAAGGGGTTTATTGCCTGCCGCACTCCTCCTCTCCGGTAGAGGGAGCACCACTGTGACAGGGTCGGAAGAGTCCTTGACAGCAGCAGTGCTTCGTGGGCAACAAAGTAACGAGCTTGGCAGCTAGCGAGCTGTCCGAGATTGTTTATGTTTTAGCTTCTTTTAACTATTTTGGTCAGAGTCCATGGCGTTTTTGGTGCTTCCGAATATCAGACTGTAAACTATTAAGCGTCGACCCCTGTTTGGACCGTATTTTGGACGAGCAAGGTGCATTTGAATTGGAAAAGCAGGCGCAGCAAGCTGGCGTGAAAGGGTTCAAGACTGGGCTTCGTAGTCCGGCGAGTGTGAGCCACTGAGAGTCTCCCGGCCCGGCCGCAACGCCACAGGGAGCCGGGGCCCGAGAGGGAGCCTGCCAGACGGGTTCATGCACTCGGACTGTCTCGCCCCAGCTGTTTGAGATGGGGGAGACCAAGATTATCTACCACCTCGACGACCAGGAAACACCGTATTTGGTGAAATTGTCTGTGCCGGCGGACAGAGTGACTCTCGCAGACTTCAAAAATGTCCTCAAGAAACCCAACTACAAGTTCTTCTTTAAATCCATGGACGATGATTTCGGGTAAAGTTGTTAT
Source organism: Pollachius pollachius (assembly GCF_949987615.1). Lineage (NCBI taxonomy): Eukaryota > Metazoa > Chordata > Actinopteri > Gadiformes > Gadidae > Pollachius > Pollachius pollachius. Next base: position 18,352,467 of record NC_136947.1, on the reverse strand, counting down.
TTGTGTACGGCTAGATACTGGAATGACATAGGCCTCACTAATGTGCTGTCGGTTCCTCGGCTCAAACGCACCCGACCTGGCGGTCCTGTTATAATTCACTCCCCTATGGAAGCTAACCTCCACTAGCTTGCGGCTTGAGTCGCCGTTCCTTTGTTAGCTGCTAGCGCATAGCGGTTCCCGGGGTCCCTGGGCTCAGGTCCTCCGGGCTGGGGTCCCGGGGTCCACGGGCTGGTGTCCCCCAGGCTGGGGTCCCGAGGTCCCCGGGCTGGTGTCCCCCAGGCTGTGGTCCAGCGGTCCCCGGGCTGGTGTCCCCCGGGGCTGGTGTCCCGGACCTACTAGGGACGTTTGTTTACACTGCATTGTTTTGCAGTTCGTTGTGTTTCTCGGTTTCCACTGACACCGTGTGCCCTTACCTTAATGTATCGCTCCCTTAAAGTGCTCAATAGGACGTGTTTTGTATGGAGTGTAAGCATACCAGAAAACAGTTGTTGTAAACTACCAATATATATGAACACTACTACAGTCCGTATGGATGGCTTACATCGTAAAGCTTGGCTAACCAGCCAATGTCAGAATGGAAACAGCCAGTCAGTCAGCTCGTCCAGCAGGCCCCTGCTGTTGTCTTTTAGTCTTGAGGAATTTAGTGTTGGACACAGGAATGCCCTGTTTATCACTCTGGCAGTTTAATGATCATGTTCATTTGCGTGAAACGTGACTAGTCCCTCCAGAACTTTAGACAAACCACCAACCGTGCCCACCTATGTTACATTGTTATGTTTGTACACTTTTCAATTGTGATTACTTCTTCCAGGTTCTCATCCTAGTATGTGGACCCAGTAATAGCCTACATGGGTGGGGCACAGCTTATAGGCTGTTAAAAACGAAAAAGATTGCTTTAATCAAACAGACAAAAAATAATCACTGGTCTAAATAAAGTAGTTGTTTCTATAAATGCATAGTTTGAACCCACTAGAGAGTACGTTGAAATTCAAGAGTTAAGATAACTTGTTAAACGGGAATGGAGATCAGTGCCCCATTACAAGCAGGACTGTGTTGAGCACGTAGTGACCACCTCGGCTTACTTACAGGAAGACTTGATACTGCCAAGTCTATGGCATGTTAACACCCCCATTGTGGAAACCAGATAGATCCCACCTGATTATTTTCTATCTTGAGGCAAAACCTTGCTACAAGTTCTGATGTTTTTGCAGCTCCACTAGAGGATTAGTGTAAAGGTTGTTTGCCTAGATAGAAAACGGTGTGGAATGCTAATTACCTGATGTAATTTAGTTTAATTTGCTGTTTTAGATGTATTTTATAGGTCAGTGGGCTGTTGGCTAACCCATGAGATGTTGTGATTGACATAAAGATATCTCACCCTTGGATTCTTACATGGACTAGAACACTTAAATCCTGAGTATTTCTCACCAAGACTCCAACCTGTATTTCACACATTCCTTAGTAAAGTTGAAGTACCCATGTGTTTTAAAAAAAACTATCTCTAGGCGTCAAACAAGCCACAGTCTATGCCTTAAGTTATTTTTCCTTAAATTTGTATGAACATTAATAGTTTTGTGGGTTGTCATTTCCTTCCCTCCCTAACTTTCATCTGTATATAAGGCCATGTTTTATATTAGAAGATCAGTGTTGTTTTTAAAAAAAAAATCAAATTTATAACCATGTTTATATTGGTTCAACTGTTCTGGAAAGATTTGGTTACATTTTGAGGCATGCTTTGTTTTATGACCTCAGAAGGAAACCGTTTTCTTTTCTTAAACTATTAAGTGGGTCTCACTGCTTGCCAAAAGCAGTGTTTTATTACCGTATTGACGGCTAAATGGTTTAAAAGTTGTTGTTTTTTGCATATAAAAGAGCACGGTGTCTTCAACATTTACAGTGTCCCTATCGTTCGCCATCCAATCCATACTTCTTTGTATCCCCACTATCTAAAAAGTGTTTTTACTTTCTGTATGCTTAAAGATTTACTGATTCAGTGCTGTGCCTTCCTTGCAGGGTGGTGAAGGAGGAGATCTCCGATGACAACGCCAAGCTGCCCTGTTTTAATGGACGTGTCGTTTCATGGGTACGTTCAAGTAATGTACCATGTAGAGGGGGTTTGTGTTTGTGGTTGCTAAATTTGGACAGTGTTGAGTATTTGTTTTAGTGTGTGTGTGTGTGTGTGCGCGGCCATCTGTTGGACATGCCACGGCCACAGCCATCCAGTCTCTAGGGGGAGGCTGCATGTATCTGTGTGATAATGTGGTAATATCATTATCCCCTAATGACCTTAGGAATAAGACACGCACACACTTTTTGCTCATTTTTGGGTGTGTTTTGTTTTTAAGTGACTGGCAACGGCATACAAAATTGCATACACACTGTTTCCGTCCTCCGTCCATAATTAAACATACACCCCGCAAGCCTGCATAAACCACACGTAGAAGCAGTGACTCCAAAAAAACAGACAACAGGGCACTAATTCATGGCTGTCCATAACATGTACAAGACATCTGGCCCTGGTGTGCCTTCTCCCCTTCCTCCCTCCACTTCATGGAGATTGGATTAGAAGACCAACTAAAATCACAGGATGAGGGGGCAGGGGGGAAAATACTCCTCCATAAAGACGCTGTCTGAAAGCGGCCTTACGAGAAGATTGAATCACGGGCCAGAGAGAAATCAGGGCTGGAGAAGGACGGTTTTTGTGTCTTGCTGTAAGGGCGCTGAAGTGTCAGACTGATTGAATGCAGTGTGTTTAGATTTATGGAGGGGTTCTTTCCGTCTTTTTTGTGGTCCTTTTATATTAGCCCTACGTGTCTGAAACAAGGCCAAGAAACGCTCCAGACAGTCTTTTTGTTCCTTATTCTTGTGCTCTCTCTTGTTGTCGTTGTTGTACTAGCGTCTGTCTGTGGGTCTATTTACATGGGAGAGAATGTGTCCGTTAAGCTGCTGGTGATAGGATGGAGGTGGTTAGCATTGAGATGTAATTACAAGCCCACTGTGTTGCTTTTTGATGGCGTCCTTGTGCTCATCTGTCCAGGCGATGATCTGACTGATTGGTCTCTAGGGGGGACTCAGAGTCTGGGTCACTGTCGTCACTATACATCTCATCGCTCAAGATGGAGGGCTTAATCGCCCCTTCCAACTGCAACTGGCTCTGTGTCTGCGGCGGTTCTGCCTGTGTATTACTAATTCGATTTGTTGCTACTGTGTCTGCACAGTACTGGCACTGCCCACGATACTGAAAGCACACACTGAAACATGTAAACATACGCTTGATGTAAATGAAAGGACGTAGGCTGGATGTTGAGAGGAAACTTCCAAGACCCAACTTAATTTTAAAGCCTATACTATGAATAGGTCAGGTTCCTCTGCGCAGAACACATGCATTGAGACTTATTAAGAGTTTATATAGTTAGAAATGTATATTCTGTAATGTTCAATATATTTTTGTCAGACTGTTAGTACACTTCTGTCCACGGCTTGTTTCTGTCTGGGTGACTTCTAAAACATGAACAAAATTATGAGTGGCTTAACTGAGGCAGTTTCTTCTTCATTGGGCTTTACAGCATCATCAATCTGTCTCTTGTCGTTTATGGAATCAAAATCTAATCAAAGAATACTTCCTTTGATTAGAATTTGGCCCCCTTCAGAATTTGGCCTCGCCCTACCACTGCTTGTGGCCTAATGTTATCAAATGGTCTAAATTGACCGTAGTTTCTTGAATTTTCTGGGTCTGGTTCTGCATCTATCTGTGGGTCCCATGGTTCTCTGACCTATCCTGTCTCCATTGGTCCACAGCTGGTCTCTGGGGACGGTGCCCAGTCCGACGGGGGGTCTGTGGCTGACAGCACGGAGCAGCCACCCCCTCTGGAGAGAACCAGCGGGATTGGGGAATCCAGACCGCCCTCCTACCAGTCAGTACCTTCCCTGTGTAGAAATGTGTGTGCAGTAGACAGAAAGAGAGAGGGAGCAGGGTTACACTTACGAGCTATGGTGCCAAGGAGCTGACTGAGAACGATACTCAAAGCAAGAATCTGTCTTTTCTATCCTTGTGGTTTCCTTCTCCTTCAATCCTTAGTCTTCTTTATCCTTTGCAATGTCATGAGTCATTTATTATCACTCCCAGGTATGCCCTCAATGCAGTGTTTTCCATTTGACTTATTAAATCAAATTGTCTTCAATGTTGTTGTGCTGCTCAGGCATAGTTTTAGCCGTATATGACCAATTACTTATCTTAATAGACTTATAAGGGGACTTCTCAGAACCAAACATCAACCTACTTAAATTGCTCTAATGCCATCCTGTCTGCCATCAAGCTGTGTGAAATATTATTATTTCCCATCATAATAGCATTGAAGTCCAAGGAATGCTGACTTTACCTTGTATAGCTGCAGGCACAAGACACTGAGTCTGTTTGAAACAAATGTAGGAATAATGTTTTGGAATAAATTCTGTAGAATCAACACCAAAAGTGCACTCTAACGTGAAGACGATACGATGTACCTGACAAATATAACCTGAACCCATTTGAATGGCTTCCGGCTGGCATCGTAATCCAACCTCAAGCGATGATAAAAAAGTTGATTATAGTTTTCTGATAAGGGAAGGATGTATAACAGGACGTTTTAAAAAGCGATAAGACAGAAGATGAGCTTTTGGACATGACCTCATGTCCTCTTTGATGCTGACCATGTGTTTCTCTACCGCGTGCTGGTGTGTTTGCTCCTCTCTTATTGAAGTCCTGTTCCGTTGTCCTGCAGTGGGAAGGCGGCGAGTGGCCGGGACACGCTGGACAACGCCACAGAGACGGGCTCCGTGGTGTCCCAGAGGAAGGAGAGGGAGAAGCCCCGCAAGAAGCACAACAACGACCATGGTCAGCAAGGCCTGACAGCGTTCAATGATCTGTCCTTTGGTTTATCCACCTTTTGCTTTATTTGTTCATATTCAAGGCTGGCATGAACACTTGTATAAATATGTCAAACTGAGTTGAAATTTTCTGTTCTTTAACTTCCCACGGCAACAGTTGAACTGAGCCCAAAAAACCATAATGTAACGGTAGCATAATAAACGCCGTCATTTCTCAATTAGCTAAGCTAAATCTTACTTCCTAGGTTTGTCCGTGTCAAATTGTGTCATCCTATGGCACTAGGGTCATAGAGGTCAGAACTTATAAATGTACGGATTGTGGAAACCGTATTTAGTGTTCAAAGTCAAACTGGAAGTTGTGGGGCTTTTCATTTGACTGATTAGATATTACATCTCGATTTTCAGGCGGCCCAGACAAACAGCCCTTGTTTCTTATGTAACCAAAGCTTCTTCCCTTCTTCTCTTTTTTTGCTAACTACAACTTTCCGTGTGTGTGTGTGTGTGTGTGTGTGTGTGTGTGTGTGTGTGTGTGTGTGTGTGTGTGTGTGTGTGTGTGTGTGTGTGTGTGTGTGTGTGTGTGTGTGTGTGTCTCCCTGTCCCATCCTTAGGTGGAAAGAACGGCTTCTCGTTGCGGGGGGTGGGCCGCGGAGGACCCGAGTACGACAGCTGCTCGTCCTTCATGAGCAGCGAGCTGGAGTCCACTTCCTGCTTCGACTCGGAGGACGACGACGCCACCAGCAGGTAAGACTCCACATCCCAAGAGGCAGGAGCTCCGGCCCTCAAACCGCAGTCCTCATGACACTCACTCTTTCAACATTTCCCCATATTTACTTCATTATTCATCTTCCCTCCGAGCTGAGTTGAAGCAGAGTAATCGTCTCTATTAGACCTCTTTCCTTGTTTTCAGATCGGCATGCTTTTAGTCTTATATGAGCAGAATTGGAATCATATGGTGTTGGCATGCCTTTGAACTCGGCCTCGCCTCTTTCATAAGATTTCAAAGACTACATTAGTCCTTGAGTCTTCTACTCCAGATCTGTCGTGTCTGTTACCACTGAACAAAGTTGGGAAAATTGAAGTATATCATGGAAGTGGTTATGGTAAAACACAAGTTGGATAAACATCACACATTTCTGCGTGACTATTTGTGTCAAAGCCTTAGGAGCTTGAGAAGTAAGACTTTACTGCATTGTTTGGCCAACTGACCCTTCAGCGACCTCGCTTGGATTCATTTGCACATCTGTGTGCAAGCAGAATCGAGTTATAAGATGGCGTTGGAGCACAACCCATGACCAGACGTCTTTGTTCCCATGTACCATTGAAGGCGTATTAACAGGCTTTTGGTTCAACTGAACATAATCATAATACCAATTGTTGAAGGGTTAGGGTTGGGGTTAGCTAGCCCTCACTTGCACCTTTTTACAATATACCATTTCGAATAAGCTTTTATCCAAAGTGAATTGCAGTGAATTCAGATTCATACCGTTAAGGAGAAGAGAACGCGGGGTTAGCCTTCAGGTAGGCTTTGTAAGGGGATCCAACTGGATACCTTTTGGCTGGGAGTAGGGACAGCCTGGCCACTACACTGTCCTGCCACATCGTCTAAACAGCCGTCGTCTCTCTGTGGTTGCAGGTTCAGCAGCTCCACTGAGCAGAGTTCATCTCGCTTGATGAGACGGCACCAGCGGCGGCGGCGCAAGAAACCCAAGACTTCCAACATGGACCGGGTGAGACCACGCCCACTAGGGACACCCGGGGGAGGGCATGGGACAGCAGCATGTCTCAGGCTCAAGGGTTAGATATGTAGCTCCTTCCTCCCAATGGAAGTCACAGGAAGGGTTAATATGCTCATAATAAAATGGTTTGGTTTGACTGCACCTCTTAACCGTAGGCTCTGGCCTTCACCCAAAGAACTGCAAAAGCCAGTAACCCTTTATAGCTTGGTTGGACAAAAATAAGCATTTAGAATAGACAGGGAGATCCCCATTAAAGGAATGCTCAGATTGTGACCATGTAGGATTTGGCAAACATAATATAATACCAACTGATATCAATTTAGAATAATCAGTGGAAAAGCAAGTAATGACTTGGGTACGTTACGGCTCTGGGTTGAACAGCACGGCTCAGAACTGTAAACTATCTGGTGTTAATCCTCTGAACTGTCACCTTTGGGTCCGGCAGTCGTCCTCGTTCAGCAGCATCACAGACTCCACCATGTCCCTGAACATCATCACCGTCACACTCAACATGGGTAAGTAACGGTCCTACTTCCAACGCTGGCTCAGGCCACGTCCTGGATTCAAACAACATTAACTCATTTGTTCATTTAACACAACTCTTAAAGTCGATTCTCTGTCATGTCTATGAGCCCTTCCATTCATTGTCTGTTGCCTCTACTTCTTCCCTTTCCTCCTCCTTTCCCCGTATACAGAGAAGTACAACTTCCTGGGAATCAGCATCGTGGGCCAGAGCAACGAGCGTGGAGACGGGGGGATCTACATCGGATCCATTATGAAGGGAGGGGCCGTGGCCGCAGATGGCCGCATAGAGCCCGGGGACATGCTGCTGCAGGTGTGTGTCAGAGATGGGGAGATAGGCGGTGTGAGAGCAGTGGTGGGGGGGAAAACCCTTTTGTGGTCGTGTTGCGTGTCTTGGACTCGAACCAAGAGAACGTGAGGATGATCTTTAGTGCAAGCACCTGCAGGTGAGGGGAGGTGTTTTATAAGAGGGGGGGGGGGGGGGGGGAACACCACGCATTCTTCTGACCAGACGGCTGGCAGCTAATTGTCGCCATTGTCTGATATAATGTGATCCAGAAGGGGATTTCGTACTAAAAATGAAAACCTTTCTTCTTTTTTTTTAACACTCTGCACTTTTATTATTTTGGGTGGTGTCTGCTGTTTATTTTAGTTTGATCCCACCCTTCAGCTTCCTGTTTTCACTCTGCAGTCTGTTTCATAACAGAACGTGAAGTCACAGGTTGAGTAGAGGGATAAATAATCTGCTGTGTTTTCATTGGGCTCCAACAGCAATATCTGATCTATGTGGTAGGGGTTTCAAATCTCATGCAAAGAAACTGTGATAAGCAGTTCCCAGTCTGTTTAAAGTCCAGTTCTGTTTTGTGACTGGCAGAATATTTTTGTTGAAGGCATTGCTCCTCTTAAAGCCTAGCATAATCGATAAAAGATTATGTTTATATGATGATCATAATCATTTAAACATAAATAATTCCAAGAACACTGGCACATGATACTTTACTTTTTTTTTTCACTTAAGCCACATATGACTAGTTCACAAAGAGGTTACAATGGCTGACTAGTAACCCGTGTCCTTTCCCATACCTCTAGGTGAACGAAATCAACTTTGAGAACATGAGCAACGACGACGCGGTGAGGGTGCTAAGAGACATTGTGCACAAGCCAGGGTGAGTGACCAACATCACAAGTGTCTGTGTGGATTCATATGTAAAGGGCATTCCCTCTCGCAGCGCCTTTCACAAATATAGACACAGCGGGTCCTCCGCCAGGTCTTCCGGGTGGGAATCCGCCGGGCTTAGCGGAGTGCTGTTAAGCGGCCAGGCGTGTAGCCTGGTGTGTGTTGTCAGCCTGGTGTTAACAGTAGTGTGTCACCCGGGCGGCTGTGTTTATTGTCAGGCCCATTACCCTGACGGTGGCCAAGTGCTGGGACCCAAACCCTCGCAGCTGCTTCGCTCTGCCCAGAAGTAAGACCCACATTCCTTTCCCCGCTCCTTCAGTCCCTCCTTCGCGGCTCTAACCCTGACCTTTTGTTTCTTGGTTAGCCATTATCTTGTGCTTTTGTTGTTTCCTTTTTTAGCTCTTTTGTGACTGTTAGAAGACTTTAAAGAAAAGTTAATTGGTAGATTCAATTTTATTTCATAGATTTTTGCTTTTATTAGATGTTTTCTTTTTAGATTTGTGGACATTATTACCTCTTTTGATTTGGGCTGAATTAATTCCAACTAGCTGGAATTTCGAACTCGCTAATAATTAATTTAATTTAAATGTTTAATGTGCTGAATGAAGTAGTGTCTTTGTGATTGTTATCATTGTTGAGTAACATTCACACTAAGAACAGGCTCGGTCATTAGTCATGCATTTGAATGCCGGCCTGACTCCTCCCCCTCCTTCCAGGCGAGCCCATCCGGCCCATTGACCCGGCAGCCTGGGTGTCCCACACGGCAGCCATGACGGGGGTGTACCCTCCCTATGGAATGAGCCCCTCCATGAGCACCGTCACCTCCACCAGCTCCTCCATTAGCAGCTCCATCCCAGAGACCGAACGTGAGAAACGTAAACCTTCAAATCTTGGTCTTACGGCTTTTCATTATTGAAGTATTTGTGTCCGCAGTTTGGGATGCAAATGCAAGGACTTAAATGTTGTCACATGTAAAAGTTGTATGATCATGTATAAACAAGTCTGGATTAAAATGTTACGACAGTTCAACACAACGTCATACCGTATGCAAATATCATCATATCTGCAGATGTTTCAGTTTCAGGCTAAATAGCAAACAGAACAATGATCTGTTATGTCTTTATCTTTGAAAGCTGAGGATTCGGAGACCCCTAGTGGCCAGTCTGTACACGCACCAGCCCAAGACTTTCAAACACTAAACTGACCATACATTTGTAGCCTAGGTTGGACACGCACACGCACACGCACACACTTGCACACGCACACACATGCACACACACACACACTGGAACTATAGCCTACCTTCTAGAGGTTTGCGATGGACCATCTCTTTTGATGACTATATTTTCTTTATGCCTTTTTCTTAACTGCTTTTAACAGTGACACACTCATAGGACGGAGATAAGAGCTTGTAAGTGCTTTAGAGATGCTATTAGAATAGTATTTCCTAGAGACGGTAGTGGTGTAGTTTAGTGTGTGCATATACACAAATCCATACTCTGGTCCCAAACCCTGGCATTTTTAATGTCTATCCTGAGGAAACTTCACTATCAGTGTGTTACTGTAATCTAAAATAAATCCTAGCCCCGTTAAGCACGGGCCCCGCCCTTCTGCTGCATTCCAAGACTTTTCCATTTTCAGCCTGATCCCTGTCCCGTCCCACAGCCTCCCTCTCAGCATAACTCTCCTGTCGCCATAACTCACACAGAGCTCCCATCTCACCATTATGTTTGAAGTCAAATATCTACCTTTATATCTTCTTTCTAGGGAGGTATGAGACCTTCCTTTGACGCAAGACTTTTCTTATTCCCATTTTGGTTTTCTAGTACCATTGAAGTACCATATCTTTTGTGACATTAAACTTTTAAGTGTAAACACTCAGGTGAAAGGCCATGGCCAGATTTATGCAGCTGGGGTCACGACCAAAGGGAGGTCAAACGACTTGCCCGAGACGAGCTAGAACAGGACGTCCTTGACTGCAGCCATGGAGATCATGTCCACCCCTCTAACTAGCTCACTGTGTCAACCCTCACTGAATCGCCGCAGGTTTCGATGACTTCCACCTGTCCATCCACACTGAAATGGCTACTGTTGCTAAGGCGATGGCAACTCCAGAATCCGGGCTGGAGGTGCGAGACAGGATGTGGCTTAAGATTACCATCGCCAATGCCTTTATTGGTAGGTGCAACAAGTTGACCATGGTCGAATTGTTTCTATGCATTTTCCTTGATACTTGATAACCATGTGTATTTCAAGCCATGTCTTTGTGTGTGGTCATTTTGGTTGCATACACTTTTTAGGCCAACTACTATTATTCTGTAAACTAAATAATTTGGATTTGGATGACACTGAGTTTAGTACAATAGTACATTGATTGCAGTGGCCTCCATGAGAAACAGTGATAGATAAGTCTCTTTTTTAAATTGTATTATCCACTGAAGAGTTTGATGACATCACAGCATCAAATCCAATGACAGAGAGACGGGTCAATTAAGGAAAACACCAACCATCCAAATGGCCAAACGTGAGGTTCTAACCCAGCTCTGACCCCTTAGGTTCCGACGTGGTGGACTGGCTCTTCCACCACGTGGAAGGCTTCTCGGACCGCCGGGAGGCCCGCAAGTATGCCAGCAACCTGCTGAAGGCCGGCTACATCCGACACACGGTCAACAAGATCACCTTCTCAGAGCAGTGCTACTACATCTTTGGGGACGTCTGCGGCAGTAAGTTGAAATTTGTAAAAGGGTTACCCATTCATTTATTTTTTTTAATCCAGTTAGGTTGTCATGGGAGCTGTCTTCTGTGGCTGATTTTAAATGTAACTTTGTTATAGGAATTTTGGGGGGGATTTCTGTAGGAGTAGTAGTATTGTATGTCGGGTGTCAGTTTATTATTTCAAGTAGGCTGTAGCTGCCAGCAATGATAACATGGACAATTTCCAAACCTTTTTTAAATGATTTAATTAATAGTTTTACATTACAGTGCAAGTGGATGAAAATAGTGTGTAGATGAAGGTTCTGTTAAGCAGTCCCAACAGCTGTAGGAATAAAGCTGTTCAGAGCTTTGAGTTTCAGGGACCCATATCTTCTACCAGAGGGTAGGGCCTCACCAACGATGCATGGTGTAATGAGTGGGTTCATAAAATGAAATCAATACTGTAAGCAGTTGTGCAATAAAGTGGTATTATTGATAGTTAAATTAAATTATGGAATAGAGGAATAGCAATTAATGTGCACCTCTTGGGCAATAATGGTTGTCTAAAAATGTACTGGCAACATTTCCATGAGAAATATCTCTACCATCAATTAAAATATATTTTTTCCTTTTTTCTAATTTATTGCAAAGTATTATAATTGAATCCATACGATGGAGAAGGATTCAAGCTCATGTTGTTTCTGAGATATTTGACCTATTTGTGGTGTTTTAAACTAGCTTGATTTGGATGGTGATTAACGGATAATGTACATAACCCCTGCTCTGTCCCTGCTCAGACATGGCCCACCTGTCCCTCCATGACCACGACGGCTCCAGCGGCGGGGCGTCCGACCAGGACATCCTCCATCCTCTGCCCCACCCTGGAGCGGCCCCCTGGCCCATGACCATGCCCTACCAGTTCCCCATCGCGCACCCCTACAATCCCCAGTCCCCCCAGGACCTGCCCCAGCCCTATGCCGGGGGCCCTGGCCAAGGCAGCGCCGGGAGCCAGCACAGTGGTGAGTGTGTGTCTGTGTGTGTGTGTGTGTGTGTGAGTGAGGTTGTGTGTCCGTTTCATGTATCAGTTTGTTATTCTACTGGTACACTGATCTGTGGTTGCTTAGAAAGGTCATTCCAACTGCTTTGGGCTATAAATCTTCTTATTGCATTGCATGTTGGGGGCAGGCTGTACACCCATAGCAGCTCTTGAGTTCTTATTCAAACAAACTGTAAAAACTGCAGACAAAAAGGCCATTGCATTTTCATTACTGAAGTGTAATGGAGAAATATATTGTACTGAGCTTCGAGAGTTTCACACGGTTCTCCTATTTGTCTATTCTGGCTCAGTACATTCTATTAGATCCTCAAGATTATCCTTTACACGTGACTCTACCACACCATTTTGACACACTGCATATGGGCAATCAGCTTTTTCTGTAAAAGCCGCTATGCAGTGGAACAGCCCGCCTGTGTGGAGCTGCAGCTCTATCAGCACTTTCGTCTCTAGGTTAAATAGTCTGTTAGAAGCTGCACAGCACTGTGCTCACTGACCTTGAATTTGATCTTATGGTCTTCATGACTTGATCTTAGCTGACATGCATACATTTGTTATCTGCCATTGTGTGTAGCTCGGTAATGAGTGTCTTGTGTGTTATTTTCTGTATATCTCTTTATTATGTCTTCCCTGTCCTGTCTGTTATTGTACTTTCTTTGTTTTGACCTTCCAAGGGGCTACACGTGTGAATTATCATTACTATAATCTAGTAAAGTGCATCAAATGGTGCCATTTCTGTTTTCAACTCTACGTGGTCCTTTTAAATATAAGACACATATCTACGCCAGCTTGAATGAGGAGGCGGCATTCGTTGTTGTCCTTGTGACTGTAGCTCACCGTTTGCAGTCTCAACTTTATTACTTTCTTATTGTCATTATCATAATCTTGCACACGTCGACCCTCTCGCGGTTCCCCTTTGTATCCAAATCCATCCGAGTCTCACTCTCTCCTCTTCCCTCTCCCCGCCCGCAGGGAGCAGCGGGTCCAACTGCAGCAAGAACGAGGGCCGCAAGTCCGGGGGCAGCGGCGGCAGCGAGTCGGAGGTCCGCAGCCACCGGGCCCCCAGCGAGCGCTCGGCGGCGCCCCCTAGCGAGCGCAGCGTCCGCAGCGCCCTCAGCCACCGCAGTGGCCACTCCCACCACTCCCACACCATCGCCTACGCCCCCCCCGGGCTAATCTACGGCCCCCCGGGCCTGCCCCCCCAGCCCCCGCACACGCCCACCGCCGCCCCGGGCGCGCCGCCGGGCCGAGAGCTGGTCAACGTGCCGCCGGAGCTCACCGCCTCCCGCCAGTCCCTGCGCATGGCGGTCGGCAACCCCGGGGAGTACTTTGTCGATGTCATGTGATGACGGTCACGGCCAGCCCCCCGTTCCCCGTCCCCCCCTATATCCACAACCCCATGCGTTGGGCAGAGTGTGCTTCCTGTGGGTGACTGGGCAGATGAGGATAAGGGGGGAGGGGGTTAAACAGCTGAGAGCAGCACAGCAGCACAATGTCTTCAGATCCTGTTCTCCCTTTTGAGATATGAGCCCATGTCTGGCTTCATTGCTGAGAGAATAATTTCTTTACTTTCTTTTACCCGCCCGACTTCCTCCCTGTAGCAGTGACAATATTTTTCTTCAGTGAAGAAGACCCCCCCCCCCCCCCCCTCACCCAGGAAGATGGAACCGGCAGACTTCTCTTGGCTTCCTCTCTGATAGGAGGAAGAGGATCAAGAGAAGAGCGCAGTGGAGGAGCGGACAGGCGGAGGACATGACTAGGCGCTTTTTCTAACTGAAATGGTTTATCGTTTGTTCTTCCCTGGCCGTTTCTCTTGCTCTCCTTATCTGAGTGTATGTCTCTGTCCTCTCCTCCCCACACCTTGCCCTCACTCACTCTTTCTCTCCCTCCTTTCTTCCCTTTCTTCTGTCCCCCCTTTTTCTTTGACCTCTAACAACGGATCACTTGGAAAGATGAAAAAAAAGAAGTGAGAGAAAGCTGAAATGAACACTGTCAACTTTATTAAAAATGTTTTAATGTGTTTGCCTGACTAAAGAGGGAAAGAAGTTTTAAAAAAAGGAGTATGTAGAGAAAGAGCATTGAGGTCCTTCTTTCTGTGTGAATGCATTTGTTTTTATTATATACGTAGTCTGCTGCAAATAGTTTAATTTTTCAACACTAAACATAAGCGTCCAGCTTCGAGAGTCATTTTTTTAAACGACATAACTACATTTTCATCTTTAATCCAGAGCATTTTCAGTCTCTGTCTTGTGATAATGTATAGTGGAAACAAATTCTTACCATGTCTTTCTCACTACTTTTATCAAGGAGCAAATGTCTTTTTATTTATAAATATAGTTTTATGACTTAAACCTGACTTTTGTGTCTTTTTGTGGTCTTCAACAGTCGTGTTTCCTTGCTTTTGTCTGGAGGTAGACATTTACAACATGCTGGATGATTGTTCATTTCACCTTAAAACACATTCCATGCAGTCCAGGAAGAGGAATGTGGAGGCTTTGCAATCTGGCCCGCAGATGTGTGTATGTTTAGGCTACTACAGACGGCAGGGAGTAAATAAGTAGGTCAATCCGCCCATACATTGTATCAAAATGAATGAACCACTGACATTGTAATGTTATTGTAGACACATTTAACTTTCATTGTAGGGTATACATTGTGTAATCTTTGCAACTAAGCAAAGATAAATAAGGGGCAGAATTGACAATAAAAATCTTAAACATAAACTCTGGGAGCAAACAAACGAATTTCCAACTCTATCTATCGGTCTGGGCGCGGCTTGAACATTGGCTCAGCCGCGCCTTTTCCTCTTTGCCCAGGACGTTAACGCGTCAGTCAGCGGGCGGTCAGCTGACACCAAGCCGAGGAGGAGGGGGAGAGACGGAGGAGCGGAATTAGCGGTTGTGTGAACCAGAAGGCTATTCAAACCTAGAATAAACATCGGCGGTGAGAAGGGGACAAGCGCCGGTGGCGGGTTAGAGCGATTCAGGGTAAGCCGACCGTAACCCAGAAGATAGTTATGGTAGTTTTTGCTTTTGTGTAACTTGGCTTTCATAGTGTGTAACATTGTTCAGCTGGGCAGCGGAGCTAACGTTAGCATGGGTATCTGTCGCTTGGCCAAGTAGCTCGCTTGCTAAGCTACGTTAGCTCGGGTTATTTCGGGAAGCTATGCCCAACTCCCATCTCTTTCATTTGTGGCGGACGTCCATGCCCAACATTGTCTTCACTTATGAATGTGTAAACCTAAGAGACGAGTCGAACACGCACACATTGCAGAGGCATAACGGACAACAAGCACAATATATATGGACCTTCAGAGAGAGAGTTCGAGGAAAGCAGACATCTTGACTTGGGCCGATATTAGGGCGATTAAACCCGCTTAGGGCAGCGCCCTCACTACCGTGTCTCCGTCAGGACTCTGACGCCGGGAGACGTTAGAGAAAATACGTTTAGGTTTCCTGTGACCCTCCGTTATCTGGCGTGTTGAAACGAACAGCAGCCGGGCACGCGCAATCATTTCAAGACATGCAGCTCTTCATCACTTGTCTTCAACAAGTATTTTCTGAATGGGTACAACCAGCCTACTATTTGCAGGAAGCTTCAGCTATTTCATAGAAATGTATTTACTAGTGCAGTACATTTTACTGGTGTCTATATGTGGTCTAATTGCTAGGAAATTCGATGCTTTGCACTACACATTGGACCTAATGGCTCCCTCTGGCCAATAACGGATATTCTGTTTCTAGTTGGCTACCTAAAAGCTTGAGGCTTGAGTGGCGTGTGCTAATCCAGCCTTAATCTTTCCTTCAAGGAAAAGCTACATTGTGTGACTGTTGTGTACAACCATGTAATAATTAGTGTGTCCTTGCATCCATATATATAATTATCGATATTTAGGTATTATCTGAACCAATATGTGTGTCACACACAACACATACTTTACACCCCGCAAGGCCCAGCTGCGGGGTGTATTCATTGGAAATGAAGCGGTGTCTGTGCACGAGCGGAAGCAAGCAGACAAACGTCCCCCTGTAATGTGGGTCACCCCTTGCACTGTTCAAGGCTTTCACTAGAAAATGCAGTTTCCTGTCGCTGTTTCCTCATTACAATCACCCCTTTCCTCTGTCTCTATGTCTCCCTCTTATCTCTCTCTCTCTCCTCAGGTGGTGTTTGAGTTCACCATGGGCATTTGGGAGTAAAGAGCAGCCACAATGATTGGAGGACTGTTCATCTACAACCATAAGGGGGAGGTCCTTATCTCCCGAGTGTACCGCGATGACATAGGGTACGTCCAATGGGAAGGCAGCGGTGTGCTGTCATTATGTGTAACCAGCAGGTGTCAAAAGCATGTAGAAGGCCAACGTGAATCGGCCGCTTGGAAAGTGGAACTGAATTGTTGAAAGTTTGCCAGTAGATGTTCTCAATATTAAAATGGTTTTCAAATTGACATACACTCTTCACATAGCCTGATTTTTAAATTATTCTGAAAATTAAATCCAACCAATTCACTCTGAGATAGTGGGATTGAAAACAAAGCAAATGCAACAAGTGGAAACAGGGGTCCTTTGTTAGTATTAACTACCCAACAGGCCCAAAATCTAAGATGGACGTAATCTATTCCAAGATAAAAGGCCAACTGATATTTTCTGTTTTATTCCAACAATTACTCTCCCCCGTTTTGTATGCTTGACATGCTAGATGGAAGAATGGTGAGTGAATAACAGGGAAGCCTTTTGCATTCATCATTTCCTGTTGTGATAAGGGGCAAGCTTGTGTTGCCATGGCCTCTGGTTAGGATTTAATAACGGGTGTAGAAGGAAGTCTGGATAAGATGACATTTGAAAGCCTGATTTGCATCCTGTTACATCTTTTTAGCGTGTAAGCAATTATTAGCCATCTAATTTGCATGTACTCACAGAAACAATTAGCTTACTTTGTGGCTATTGTTTTTTGCCTTGGGTTGGTCCTAAAGTCCTATTTCTATATATTTATATCTCCTGTCTGTCTTTGTTACCGTTCATCAGTTGGGCTAGTGGCACAGTTTACAAGTTTAGGGAAAGCAAATCACTAAAAGCTGCTACAGTTAGTCAAGTGGTCATCAGAAGTGAACCCCAACTTTAAGTTATTTCAAGTATCACTGCAAATATGGGAAGTGTCACTTGCTGAAGTGGAAACTTGAAGATATGGAGGGCATGCCGCACACCCAACATACGGACATTGGAAAATATAATGCAACCTAAGGTGGATGGTTGGCACGTTCTCCTTTTGGGGCGTTTTATGGCGGGGTACTTGGATGGGATTGTGTCTGCTTCCAACATCTGACCCTTCCTCATGTCAAATGTTGCAATCGTCCATTTTACAGAGAGCAGCATTGCCTCAATTATACATGACATTGCACTATGAGCATCACAGGTGGCGTTCATGTTACACAGGTATACAGTGCTGATGACATCTCTCCTGTCTGACTGGAGATAAACAGTGGCTGGTCAGCTGTCGGCCATCTTGAAACCAGGCTCTTCACCTCTGTGTTTTCACATGATGCACAGAACTGCCTGTCTTGTGCATTTATGTCTCTCCTTTACATCCTTCTTTCTTCTATCTGTTTTTGCCACCACTGTTGCCCACCCCCCCCCCCACCCCCCACACACACACACACACACACACACACACACACACACACACACACACACACACACACACACACACACACACACACACACACACACACACACACACACACTTTGTCTCTCCATCTTGGCCCGGTAGGAATAGGTAAGAGATGCCCAAGCATGACTTCCTCTTTAATATGGCAACCATACAGCTGGACCCCTCCCTTCATTCCCCAAAAAGCATGCCCTTTGACCTCACATCAACTTCCTGGTGTGTGGCCAATATTTAACCGGATTAAGAGTAGCCAACTTGTACCCCTTTCATACTGAAGACCTCTGCCGCCTGCTGTGTCAGGTTAAAGAGTGGTCACAAAAACATATTGTACTTTGTACCCAAACCTTTCTGAATTAACTGCCAGGAATGTGTCTTTCATTTTCAGAATTTCTCTCACTACTGAATCATGCAAATATCCATTATTGGCACGTTGTTCATTATTGAAAAGCAGCAAATGAGTTGTTGATCAGTCGGCCAGCTCCATGGCACCTTTTTGTATATATCGGCCCAAGTCAAGGCAACAACTGCTGCAGTCAAAGTTCTGCCCCACCTCCAGTATTTAACCAATGGCATTCCCCTACATTAAGCCGCGTACAATAACTTAAATCCTCCCCTTTTTAGCAAAACTGGAAAGTGTCTCAACCAGGGTCACAGCCCCAGGTCGGCTACCACAGGTGGATCTAATGCACCAAAAGAATACTCTGTACCGTGTCCTTGCTTCAGTGTAAAAGGGGTATAAGTGTCCGCCAATTGATGTCAAAAGAAGCTAATAAGCTAGCCCGTAGCATTGTTGCCCATAAACTTGACTTTAGCATGTTACCCGAGCATGAGATCGGCTGGTTTCTTTAAGGGCGCTCAGTGTTGGTCAATCTTCACTCTTGTAGGATGATATGTTGTGGACCACTGTTTTGTCACCAGGAATAACTAACTCTGGACTTTGGTTCTTTACTTAAAAAGGCATGCAAATAAATTGATTGAATCTCTTTACAGCATTGAGGTTGGCTTTATATAGAAGTGTCTTATCGAGTGCTCGATGCAGTGGTAGCATGAAGGATCAACTCATCATCTCTTTATTCAATGGAGCAATACAGTCCCTGCATTTCCTAACCTGAACTGGGGAATGATGTGACATGGGAGTCAACGTGTGTGTTGGGGCCCCATTACTACCTCTATCTCCTTCTGCTAAGCCTGGGATTTGGCAGCTCCCAAAGACAAACCCATGTTTTTGGAGCCTGTTTTAACATGCAAATAGATGAGACTAATTATGGTGAGTTATTAGTTTGTTCACAAAGTAAAGAATAGGGTCATGGCTTTATAATTAATCATGACATCACCTCATCACTTTACCACACTGCTGACTTTAGAGCCAATATACATGTAGCTCGGTTAGAGCGCTCAGACTTTGGATTAAGCAGTCATCCGTAAATACATGCTTTCTGTCGATTTTTAGTGTGTTGTGTAAACGAAAAGAGTGAAGTCCCTCTGTTGAAATAACACTCATGCACACAAGAGTTGGCCTGGGTTTTGAATTTGAACAGAGTAGGTTGGTTAATCCCCTCCAGCTTTACTGCACTCTTGGGAAAGTTTGGCCCATCTGGTTCTACAGGGCCTCTGCGTCATGCACAGAGGGAGAACCCTGTGATTACTAAAAGTTAATCAGACATGACATGCTTCCTCGACTTACCCTTGCCCCCCTCCCCCCCAAACATTGTCTCACTGTACAATGACTTCTCTAAGTCATTGTAGAGTGTTTGTGCTTCTGCTGCTGCCCACAACTGATTTATGATGGTTGAGAAGTGTATTGGTTGTTGTATTATTGTGTTGGTTTACGAAGGCCTCTGCAGAATGTCGGACAAAAGGTATCTTCTCTCTCCACTAGTCAATGATAAGTATTGACCCAAACCTGGTTGCTTCTTCTCAGAGCAGGAAGTCCTTCATCTGCGTAGGACGATCTGATAAAACCAACCAATGAGGTGGTTGGTTTTAATTAATGAAAAGCTGCAAGCTTTTCATTAATTTCTTTGCAGCGGATATCTATGATCATGACTTTGGTTGGCGGTCCCCAAATATCTAAATCCTCCATTGATGCTTTGATATTGTGCTAAACTGCTATGGGGTGATTATCAAGTGATTACCATCCTGGCTCTCCTTCGGAGGTATGCGGTCTTCATCTTCCTACCAGCAGCCAACCATGGCCTCTGTCCCCTCAGGCGGAATGCGGTGGACGCGTTCCGCGTGAACGTGATCCACGCCCGGCAGCAGGTGCGCTCGCCGGTCACCAACATCGCCCGCACCAGCTTCTTCCACGTCAAGCGCTCCAACATCTGGCTGGCGGCCGTCACCAAGCAGAACGTCAACGCCGCCATGGTGTTCGAGTTCCTGTACAAGATGTGCGACGTCATGTCCGCCTACTTCGGCAAGATCAGCGAGGAGAACATCAAGAACAACTTTGTGCTCATCTACGAGCTGCTGGACGGTGAGCAACACCAGGGCGCTATTGAGGAGGATGAATCTACCGGATTGGCATGGGTCACTTATTATTCGGGATGGATTCATTTATTGAAATATCTACATTTATGTTTTATTGTTTTTTTTTCCAGCCCAATGCGTCAGTCTCCCAAATCTTCAGTTTCCCTCATGTCTAATGCCCTGTTATCTGGCTCTGTGTTGTGTGTTTTCTGTATTTGTGTGCATACAGAGATCCTGGACTTTGGCTATCCACAGAACTCTGAGACTGGCGCACTGAAAACATTCATCACCCAGCAGGGCATCAAGGGACAGGTCAGGCTGCTACTCCTCCACAAACACAAATATGGAAACACGCATGTATTTGATTACAATAGAAGATATTGTTGACTTTGACTGTTTGTAACTAAAGGCCATACTTCTCTTCCTTCCTACCTTCTTTTCCTGAACCACACACCCCTTCCTCTCATTACCGTTGCTGCCTATGTCCATCACAACAAACACAGCATCAGGTAATGGCAACACACAATTACACACACACACACACACTCCATCTTGCTACGGTCCTTTTCTGAGCATGCCTGCGACAGTAACATTACAATGTTAGTGGTTCATTCATTTTGATACAATTCCTGAGCAAGCCTGCGAGAAGAAGTGTTGTACATTTTTCATAAGTCCATTGTTGTTGCCCCTCTCCCCCTGCTGCTGTCCACCCGCGGCGCCTCCTCCAGACAAAGGAGGAGCAGTCTCAGATCACCAGCCAGGTGACGGGCCAGATCGGCTGGCGGCGCGAAGGCATCAAGTATCGCCGCAACGAGCTCTTCCTGGACGTCCTGGAGAGCGTCAACCTGCTGATGTCCCCGCAGGGTCAGTGGGACTACACACATGGATCTAAAGATAGTACATGTGTTACACACTGGTGTATCCCATAGTCCCCGACCTACAAGTCACTGCCACTTTAATCATTTTTCCTTTTATTTTTCGTTACTTTTTATTTATAATTATTGTGGAGTTTGGTAAGCTAGCCGCATGATTTCAGGGACTTTCCGTGTAGTTGTTGCTACAAGTTTTGCGCTGTGTTTTGCTATTTTTGCCAAGATGGGTAAAGGCACTCAAGCATAGCGAGAAATAGCAGCTAGATACTGGAAGAAACCCATTGCTCACTATCTGTATCTCGTACCCCCCCCCCCCCCCAGGCCAGGTGCTGAGCGCCCATGTGTCAGGGCGGGTGGTGATGAAGAGCTACCTGAGCGGCATGCCCGAGTGCAAGTTCGGCATGAACGACAAGATTGTCATCGACAAGGCGGGCAAGGGAGGCGGGACCGACGAGGCCGTGAAGAGGTGAGGAGGGGCGGGGCTTAGGGGGCTCACGGACCAATGATCACACTTAACACCTGGTCGCTTTGGACATTTTAAACTTTACATTTGAGTTAATGGTTATATCGGATTCCATTTGAAGTCCCTTGTTTCAAACTAATAGTCATGTATATGTTAATCTTGATTTGAGGGCAGCAGAGGGTGTATGGTTGTATCTAAGACGCCATGCTGTCCTTCATCCAACTCTCTTCCTGTCTGTACTCACTGTTGGCCTTCTGGATAACTTGAACTATTTTATTTTTCCCTCCTCTTCCCTTCTCCCTGCGGATGCATCTGTTCTCTCTCTTTCTCTGTGTGCCGCCCCTCAGTGATTTAGGGGGAGGAAGGTATTGTACTAATAAGTGACCCTCTGCCCTAACACGCACAAACACACACGCATCTGCAGAGAGGTCCTCATTGTTGGTGCTTTGGGACCTTTTGACGGCCGTTGTGTTTCACCAGTGCAACATCACTCAAACACGCCTCATTGTGTCTTCACTGTAGTGTCCATGCCGCCCCCTCAGTAGTGATGGTGTGTTTCATAGCCCCCACAACCCATCCCTCTGTCCACACTTAACCCCATCACCCAAACATCTAACAAGAGTTCCTTTCTGTCAAAGTAGTTTAGGTTTGTGTCCTTGTACTACCAGTTTTGGGTTGTGTATCTTTACCCGCACACTACTGTCTGTCTATGTGTGTGTGATAGAGCCAGAAAATATTGTTGTGATGTGATCGTTTTATTTGTATTGAATTTTTACACTGTGAGTATCGTGAATATTTTTGTGGATATTGTGTAAATCGAACCATCCAAATGTTCTTATATTGTATCCTTTGTCTCTCCTCCCCCCTCCATGTGTCCCTCTCCTCCTGCAGCAGCAGTGGGAAGCAGTCCATAGCCATCGACGACTGCACATTCCACCAGTGCGTGCGGCTCAGCAAGTTTGACTCTGAGCGCAGCATTAGCTTCATCCCCCCCGACGGCGAGTACGAGCTCATGAGGTGAGTGGCCCTGGTCGCTCGTTGGCTGTCTTCTGAACTAGCTTTGTTCTCCTTAGCTTTGTTCTTCTCGGGTTCCCGAAGCCCTAGCGAGTCAAACCGTTCCACAGGTTCTACCTGACCCCAAGTCTGATTAAGGCGTCTGAAATGTACTGTCGGTTAGCGATCCCGACCGTCATGGTAGAACTCATTCTTCCCAGCCATCACTTGGTTAACGCAGGTTAGCGAGCTATCGTAGCAGACCCTGTGTGGACGTTCACATAGTCTGTTGTTGTGCACTGCCAGGTACCGCACCACTAAGGACATTATCCTGCCGTTCCGCGTCATCCCCCTGGTGCGGGAGGTGGGCCGCACCAAGCTGGAGGTCAAGGTGGTCATCAAGTCCAACTTCAAGCCCTCGCTACTGGCCCAGAAGATTGAGGTGAGCCCCCGCAACCAGGCGGCCTGGAGCTCAACCATAAGCTTAAGTCTTTGGTTTATTTGGTGGAAAGATGTCTGCTATCAGTCCGTAGTCTCTGTACTCTATGTTTATAACATGGAGGTTTCGGTCACGCAAAATGGGGTGTAGCTTACTTCTTTGAAACGAAGATATGTATGGGATTTTATTATTCTTTAATTTGTGTATTGATCCATGGAGGATAGGTAGTGAGGGAGGAAGGGGTGCGTACCTGTACCTGAATAAATAAGTTCCATGAGCCAGCCATTGCAAAAATATTGTTAGTGCGACAATTTGTAATAATTTTATGTTATGCAGTTTGGCAGTTTTGAAGCTCGATATATAATTGAAGAGTCCAAAAGATTTACAACGTCCCAACATCCACACTGAAAGAGGAATGTACAGCAGCATAATGCTACAGCCACTACTCCAGGGTGGCTGACGACGTACACCTGCCGAGGAGACGGGTTGCCAAGGCAACTGTCAGGCAGCAGCACCACCATGCTGTTTGGTCAATAATTCTGCACGATTGTCAAATTACAAAGTACGCTGCCCTATCCAATAGCCTAACCTAAAAGGCAATTAAGCCAATTACGTTTAAAAATGTCCCCAATGGATCAAACGTTAAAAATCATTTAGAATTTTTATTTCCTCCCCTGGGGTTCACTGCTCACGTTATGCAATCGTCATCAGAGGCCCTTAACGTGTGTGTGTGTGTGTGTGTGTGTGTGTGTGTGTGTGTGTGTGTGTGTGTGTGTGTGTGTGTGTGTGTGTGTGTGTGTGTGTGTGTGTGTGTGTGTCCGTCCTGCAGGTACGCATCCCCACCCCCCTGAACACCAGCGGCGTGCAGGTGATCTGTATGAAGGGAAAAGCCAAGTACAAGGCCAGCGAGAACGCCATCGTGTGGAAGTAAGTCGTACTGCGTCTCTTGCGTTTTTTGTCTCAACTGCAGCAATCCTCTGGATTTCTGTTGCTCATTGCTTGATCGTCTCTTCTAGGATCAAGCGCATGGCGGGGATGAAGGAGTCCCAGATCAGCGCTGAGATTGAGCTGCTGCCCACCAATGACAAGAAGAAATGGGCCCGGCCCCCCATCTCCATGAACTTCGAGGTTGGAACACACGCTTTCTTCCCTGAAGTCTCTGTTTAAGTTATGACATAGATTGCCTTGACTACAACTTCCATCATGCATTAACGTGTCCCGTGTGCTTGGTCTCCAGGTCCCCTTCGCTCCGTCGGGGCTGAAGGTGCGCTACCTGAAGGTGTTCGAGTCCAAGCTGAACTACAGTGACCACGACGTCATCAAATGGGTCCGCTACATCGGCCGCTCAGGGATCTACGAGACGCGCTGCTAATGTTTAGCCCCTCCCACCCAGAATAGCAGCAGGTCTTCCTCTCCCTTCCCCCCTTCTTTATCTTCTTCTCCTCTCTCTCTGGAATCATACCCTCTCTGCCTCAATCCTTCTTCTCCCCAATCCTTAATAAGAATGAAATTGGTGTTAGAATTTGGAGAAAAATAAATAAACATGGCATAAGGCACAGATATATGCAAAATGTGAAGTTGTTATCGTATAACTTGTTAGTGGGGAGTAAACAGGTTAACATAATGGACCTGGTGGTCTGGAGGAAGGGGACGGGGGAGAGAAGGGGGTTCTGGTCTCTAGTCCTTAATGTTACTGTGCTACTATCTGCTTTATAGTTAGTTTAAAAGGGAAACGTCCTGTTTTTAGATCCTCAAGTATCCAGTACACGTTAATACCTTTGATTGTTTTATATGTAGACACTGCAGTCGTCAGACCAGGGGGCTTAGCTTTGTGATACCTGACATGCTGGGAGGGACCGAGGATGCTTTTGATATACAAAGTCCTCGACTTCCCAGTGTGTTGCCCTTATCTGCCATTCAATGCAAAAAATAAATAGGGAAATTGTACTGGGAGTAATTTTCAAACTAATCACTGCTTTGCTGGTGTACTAACATGGTCTCAGCAGCTAGGAATGACCAAATGAGTGTACTTTGTATAAAGTGCATCCCATCTTGCTACCTTTCCTTTTACTTAAGACTTCCCTTCAGTTGAGACAGTTTTACACCACTAATGAGCTCTTGCTCAAATTTCCAACTACAGCTTTTTTTTCTGCTGTTTCTTCATCTCAGCTTTGCGCTTTTTTTTCTCTGGATTGAACTAACATGACTTAATTGTAAATGATTAAATATGTGGGGGCCAGACGAGTGGGTCCTGTGAGCAGATGTGATTTTGTCTCCTGCTAGTGGTCACCTTTGTCTGTCGGCTTTTTCATGTTTGTAGCTCTGGTGACCGCTGTGTCCAATAAAAATTGACCATGTATCCAAACATCATGCACTATACTGCAGTGTTTATTGTCCTGCTTGAGTGTGGTACTATAAAAGCTATGGATGGCAACTTTCTCTCATGGTTAATGCATATGAGTGCGGTTAGAATACAGGAAACTGATCAACTATAATGTAGCATTAGTAAATGAACCACGATTGCCCACCAAGGATAGAAGATAAAATGACAATTTCTTTTGTCAACATTTTTATATATTTTTTTAAACTTTCTGCACATTCAGAACAACAAAAATAATGGCAGTAAGAGTGTTAGAATTGTACATTTGTGTCTTTGTAGTACTGGCTTTTCACTAACCCATGTACACTTTCTGGTAACCCCAAGAACAATTCCAATGGACAGATTCCCAAAAGACATCAGTGGATTCATCACACTAGTACTTGTGCCTCTAGCCTGTTAGAATAACTGAAGCAGCGCTATTGCTTTACAACAGTAAAATATGCAGGTGGTCAGTTTTGGGCAAGGCTGTGAAACAACTATTTGAAAGAAATGGCTTTGATGGCTTCAAAAATGTCCCAGTTTATCAAGGGTACAGAACAACTCATGCTCACCTTAAAAATGACAATACTTGACACAAGTTGGATCCAACTCCACAAATGGAGAATTATATAAACATCGATAAATATAATGCTCATCGTGGGCAATGTCTTCACGTTTATAATTTAAGGATGTCAACATTTTTTTTTGGGAATAGCTTGAAGTTTTGGGATGCATTCAATTATGTACTGTTCCTAATATTCTGAATTGAGAATTATGTGTAACATGCAAATCTTACATGTTCAATACTCAGTTGTAGTATCTGAAGTTTTTTTAAGAACAATCCCAAAACGGAATCCATAATTGAATTCAACCTTTGAATAAAGGATGGCTGTGATCTGCATCAAGCTGGTTAAACAAAACCCTGGAGCCTTGTTAACATCTGATGACTTCATTGAAATCAGTAGTTTCGAGGGTGCCTTGGGTTCTGTCATCCACAAAAAGCAGACAGCGAACTATAAAAATCAACTGATTACGATATTTGTGCTCAATGTTGTTCAAGATTCGTCTCAAAAGAACAAGATCCTCTGAGAATACCGTTCTCAAACTCCTCCACAGAAAGAACCTGCGGTGCAACCCGCAACAGGTTATTGATTTTAAATCAGTTATTGATTTATTATCCAACACTGAGCACAGCCAGATCGTCTCAGTGGACAGAGGGGTCAACACACTGGGACAACAGGTTAAAACATGCCCACCTAAGAGCTTTGCAGTTAAATGCACACTCAAACATAACATGCACATGCACACAGAACTGTGCACGGCCCATGCATGCTCACACCTTTTTTAGAAGGGGGGAAAGGGGTTTTGAAAAAACATCTTTCAAAAAAAAGATTGAAAAATAAGCAACAGGCCGAATTTTCTCAGATCATATAAACATACATGTTGGATGAAGAACGAACAAAGAACGCTGATTTGATTAGTTTTAGTTAGTGTACGCAGATTACGAGCCCTTCACCTTTTAACAACTGGATTATGTTATGTAGTGTAGAAGGGCAAACCTATTCTTCCAATCAAACGCGACACCCTAGTGATTCCACCCACCGTGCAATGCTAGCCAAACAACCACATAGAAATACTGAGATGCTTTCCATAACCATTGGAAAACCAAGGTGAAGAACAAGGTGTACATATTCATTAAGTGATAGTAACTAAAGATATATAACCAAAAGAATCCAAGGGACTAAAGGACAGGAAAGGGGATGACTGCCTCCGAGTAGCAAAAGGGCACCAGATATTGCATTTTAAAACTGACCTTGATCACATTGAAAAGGAACACGCTTAGAAATTGACGGGCAAAGAAAGAAGGAGAAGAAGTGCTGCACAAGTGGCTGATTACAGTGAGCGGTCAACGTGCAACCGACATTGTGGTGTTGAGAGAAAAAACAAAAAACGCTGTAACAAGTGTGGATCAAAAGGAAGGGCTAACGATAAGAAAGAGAGACCGACCGCTGCTAATGGTACGCTAAGACAGAGCTGTGCAGACGCCCACACACAAGCCCCTCTTCCCGCCGAACAACAAATCTTCTCAACATCCTTCTGACGCTCGCGCCCTAGTCTTCGTCGTCTTCATCGTCGTCCTCGCTGATGGGGTAGCTGCGGGCGGCGCTGTGGTGCGGTGGCGAGGGCGGGGGGGAGGTCTTGTTGAAGAAGGGCAGGCGGAAGGTGGGGGAGGGGGAGCGCTCCTCCTCGCGGGTGGGGCTGCTGTTGGGGCTCTGGCGGGGGCTGATGGCCTGCAGCATGCGGCCCTTGCCCTCCTTCAGCATGTGCTTCTGCAGGGGGGGCAATGCAAAGTATTCATGGGGGGGGGGGGCCTTCTGAAGGTAGAGAAGTACAAGACGCACGCATGGATGGTTGTTTGAAGGGTTCTGAGTGTGAGTGACTTTCAGATTTTCTATTTCACGTTTCTATTTTTAAACATGACCTATCCTTTTTTAGGCCCTGTGACTTTGGAGAGGGGGCAAGGTGTTTGGCCCCCGCGTTGTGGATTTAGAAGGATTATATTGCTCTTTTGGCCAGATAAAATATTATTTAAACACTAACTTAACCGACCACAGTTGAACATTTAGGTGTCACATTTCTGTGTGGAATCTGACAACAGAAACCAGAGGGAGTGACTGCGAATACAAGTTCTACGAGACGAGTTTCTAGGGGGAAAAAAACATAGTGATTCTTAGTGATGAGAAAAATGAATGTATGTATTTCTGTATGATATGTTGTTTTTCATTTTCTGTTCCAGAGACACAGCAATGCCAATAACCAACCATCCGAAGAACATCTTAAACCTCTGAAGTACCACTGATGCTTCTTATCAGCAAGCCCAGGTCACAGTGACACACTGACCTCGGGAGGCCAATCTGCATTCTCTGTGGTACTTCAGTGGCTAAGCAGAATTCTCTGAAGTACTTCAGTGGCCAATCTGCATTCTCTGTGGCTCCAGAAGATTTGTTTTGACGTATAACTCTGTCACCGTGTGTATGTGGGACTCCACCGTTCAGAGTCCGGGCTTTAAGAGTCTTCAGGCACGTCACGCTGAACCCTAGAGTGAACTCTCACGGCGCCGTTCTCACCAGAGCTCCCTCGGGGCCGAACATCTGCAGGAAGTTGCCGATGAACTCCCTGGACTTCTCCTCCCACTTCTGGATGAGGTCGATGCTCTTCTCCTCCACCTTCTGGACAAACTCCTTGCTCTTCTCCTCCACGTCGCGCACCTTTCGCTTCACCTTGTCCACACGCTCCTGTAGGTGGTACTTCTTCTCCTGCAGGGGGGGGGGGGGGGGTGAACGAGACTTTGCTGTTTGATATTGTAGTTGGTCACGGACTGTCTACACTGCAATGGGAGAACAGTAGCAGCGTGGAGGAACAGTATGGAGAAGAAAAACATTTACAGGTTATGGCTATGAACCAAGTATGGCTATAGATCACAGCCAACACTTGTTGTTACTTCCACCTTACCATTACTTCCTCTTGCCTTTTCCAGGAATGGTTTGAGGTAGTGTATAATAAAGCCCATGATGATTATGATAATGATGTGTAGTGTGCCGGGCGCTCTCACGTTGATGAAGCTGACGTTGAGCTCCTTGGCGGTGTAGCCTCGCTGCAGGTTGCGTCTCACGTACACGTCGTAGTCGCGCACGATGCGCGTGATGATGTCGGAGGTGGAGATCCCCTCTGTGCGCTGGGTGGGGGCGAACATGCCTGCACAGGGTGGGGGCGAGGTTAAAGGTCAGTGGGTGAAGCCAAAAGAAAAACAGTGATGTGTGTTACTTTCCTGTTTGTTTTGCACAGCTTGGGAGCTGCATGGGACCTGACTCAACATGCTTTGACTGGTTATGGGGAACATGCTTTATAATGATCCATTATAAAGTATAATAAGGGAATCTTAAGCCAGTGCATCGTCCTGGATAGGGCTTTGCCTTGGGCCACACAGTATGTCATGTCATGTCATGTCCTGTAATGTAGCGACAGCTGTGGTTCTCACCAGCCTCCTTAATGTGCTTGTAGACATCATCGCTGCCTGCCGAGGAGTAGGGGATGTCGTCATGGGCCACAAAGTCAATCTGTAGGGAGCAACGGGTTGAGTCATCAAACACACTGACGACACACTCACTGTATGTCAAACACTTTGGAGATACAACAGTGGTGTCATACATCTGACAGTAAGAAAGGAGGAAACTAAATGGGATGCCATATGAGCTTGGGTTTAGCATGGGTTTAAAGGAATGGGAAAGCAAAAAAGGAGATAGGTCAAACTTTCTAAACACCAGATAACAGAGGAATCGGCGGCCCGATAGAGCAATTCCCTCCTCTCAAATAGTTTCACATTACAATGTAAGAGCATGATTAACACCAACACATCTACTGCATCGTTTTGTTTTTGTGGTTCCCTAAAGACAGCTTTTTTCTCAGAAACATGACCATGTTGCTATTATCTTACTATCACCATAGGTGCCGCCTTGGAGGCCCTAACATCACGGGACCACTCGCCCTGCAGGCCCGCCTTAGATCCTCCTTCCACCCCTCCCTTACCCTGTGCTTGGCCAGGTACTCTGGCGAGATGGTCCAGGGGGCGTTGCGGACCACCTCGTCCACGTAGCGGCAGTGGCTGATGGCGTCGTAGCGCTCGTCCTCGTTCATCACTGTGAAGCCCTTGAACTGGTGGGTCAGGTCGTCGCTGCACACTGCGGACCGGGGGAGTGTTAATGCTAACGCTAGCTCATCAACGGTACCGTTTGTTATTGTCCCTATGTGTCGTTGTCCCACTTCTAGTATTAATTGTATTTGAAATACGAGTATCCTATTAATCAGTGCTTGTTCTAGCAATGTATTGTTTCATATTTCTATTACTACTTTTATTTGTATTATGAGCACCGATATTTGTGTTGCAGCATTCAGGGTCAACAGAGAAGCAGTCAGAGCTGCAGCACAGCAGGCTTCACATTCACTGTTAAAGCCCCCCCACCCCAGTAGGCCCACCACCTTCTCATCTATATGATCATATTGTTTCAGACAATCTCCAATGATATTGGACAAAGAGTACCTAGAGTTAATAACGATGATTGATGCCACAAAGTGGTCCACTATTGTACCATTCCTTCCAGGTCATTAATGAGCACACTCTGAGCTGGAGGTGGGCGTGTTGTTTCAAACGTCTCCCCTTCCCCCAGAGAAGCAGGGCTGTACATTTAGTCAGTTTCAGTTCAATTGACGATCTTAAGAAACCTACCACCGACGATGAGGTGTGTGTTGGGGAACAGGCATTTTGCCTGCATGAGTGCTCTGGCATGACCAGAGTGGAAGACGTCAAAGATGCCATCTGCATAGACCCGCACCGGCCTATCAGCTGCAAGGACAGAAACCAATCAGCAATCAATACAATACAAAGTCAAATTTATCTATCCAAGTCCCCCCGTTAGTTACCTCTAGTGGCTTAATTGGTAGCTTGAGTTGCAGCAAAACTCGCAATAGGGGACCATAATAAAGATTTATAGCTAAGACTTCCCTCAATGGATTGACTCGTGGATGGGCCCATTTTATTCTTGAGAATTGTTATCATTCAGGTACCTTTGAACGGAGTAAATGGCTGCAGTAGAAAAGTTACATTGTGCAGGTTTAAATGTGTAAACATTCAGTGCATGTGAATATGTGAGGATGAACAGTGATGTGAGGACGGAAAGGAATGAGCCCAAAGCAACAGCATCAAAGTCAGTAAACTCCCAGGAGGCCTAAAGGGATTACAGAAGGCCATATCAAACATTCAGAGCACATGTGTTCAGAACAGGGTGGGCGGGGCAGGTGAGAGACATAGACTCACGTGGGGTTCCTCTCTTTGCCGTCTCCATGTTCACTCTGAGGTAAGGCGTTTTAGCAGGCACAAGCTCATCTGCAAACGGAGCCGGCTGCTTTAGCCCCTGTGGACCCGAGAGACATGTATTGACTTGATGAAATGAATGCCGTTTGGGGCTTGGGAAAGGGGGGGTCCACAACCCCCACTTGGTCTAATCAGGGTTCAAACCTGCCAGAGAGAATCATCTACCGGCCAGACGATAGTTTTAAAATGTAACCCAGATTCTTTGTACCCATCCAATGGTCAATTCTATCCTCCATTGGCAGGGGATAACTTTGGACCCTGGAAGTTGAACCCGAGCATGTCTTTGCACATCCAATAAAGTAGGGAGCCAATGATTTAATTTCACTCCACCAAACTCCTTACGCAAAGAGAGGCAGAGATAGTGAAAGGAGGAAGGATAAGACGAAGATACGTCATATTAAAAGGAAATACAAGCAGATACAAGCAGGAAGGGAAGCCATGTAGAAAAGTCACGTGACCTTTCTCACTTACCTATCTCTCAGGATGATGAAAAAGTGTGAGACAAGTGATCCGCATGGCTTGCTCTTTCGCCCTCTGTCCCACGCTCCCATCATTAACAGTCTAGGACTCAACTTTGGCCTAATCACAACCTCAAATGCTGGCGTGGGCAAAACAGGTTATGTCTCCTGCTGCGTACTGGGACCTTTAACTTTCTAGTGTCAGAGCATGGGCCTGTTACACACTGCACTGCTGTAAGATTGTAACATGATATAGTGGTAACAGGAAAGCACAACAGGAAAGCACAGAAGGACATCCAGCATCACTGAAGCAAAGTTCAGGAGTTCAGAGATTGTGTCAGGGTTTCAATATGAATGGGCTGCTTTATCCTTAATGTTAGAATGCAACACAGAAATAAGCACGCAAATACATTCACACATACACACACACACACACACACACACGCACACACACACACTACGGCCTATTCAGAGGAGTGGAGGACAAACGGGCTCTTCAGTGACGGCCGTAACATGAGTCCCTCTCCCTTGACTCACCACAGTGCATCTGGGGACTTTTCCAGGCCTCTCCGAGTCCTCGGACTCGCAGTAGGAGCTCTCCCTCTCTCGCCTCCTCTTTCTGCTGGACACCAGCACCTCACTGGACCCCTGGCTCTCCATCCTCCCGGGACTGCAGCAGAGGGGCAAAGTGTACAAAAGGTCACCGCCACACAAGCACTGCAAGAGCCAACAGAGTAGCCGTGCCATTTCACAACCCAAAGTGTGCACACGATTAGAGGGCAAGGGTTCCGGCAAGCACAGCCTGAAACAGCAACGAAACATGGTTTCTATTTAATCTTTGACATCATGAAACAGGTCATTAATGAGCCGGAACTCTCAGCTGGGAGACTTGCCAGTCAGAACAGTGTTAGCATAGTTATTGTACATTTTTAACTCCTAAAAGAGAGACATCCTAAGTGGTCTGTTTAGGACCATGGAAAGGAGTCTGGCTGGGATTAGCATGGGTCTGTGCTCCACCAGGAGATGGTGTACTTTCACAATGCCCGGACTTAATTTGAATCCATTATGCAACAGCCACCTGGCCTTGTTCCCACTCCCAGTGACCAAACACAACAGCCAACCACCTTCCACAAAGAAAAGGCATACACCCATCTTCACAATAAACACATTTCCATATACTGACCCAGCCTTATTCCTTTAATGTCATTCAATTGTCATTCACTGACCTGGCACAGCTAATGCACCAGGAATGCTGGTCTGGTTTCCTACTCATGAGCCACTGCCCTGCATGTTTTAAAAGAAGCAACACCCTTGGTTAAACAGGACACATGCATTCCCGTCTGCTACCGAGGCATGAACTATTAAAAGTGAATGCAAGACTAAGTGAAAGGGCAGGCAGGGGCACTTCAATAAATAGTATCCATGCAGAGAGGTCTGTTAATGACAGCTACCTCAACGAACGGTTGCACAACAGGGAAGCTCCTACCCTTGGCCAGTTGGTCTTGGTCGGGGTGTCAATATGAAATGATTCAATTTATTAGTGTGTAATCGTGACCTGTTGCAATTATTGAGATTGTGAGCTGGGTAAACACTACAACCATACTCAAACCTGAAATGACATCGGCCGTTCACAGGGTTTCTTTGTTCAGATGCATATCTGTCACTGAGCCTAGACAGTAATCCTACATGATCAGGTAATATGAACTTAACGCCCATCAGGCAAATCTTCCATGGCCACAGCCAGCATATTGCTATACTGTACTGCAAAGCAAAGCAAATCCCCCTTGAACCGAAGACAGCTTTGCTATGGCTAATGTCAAACCATTATTAGTAACCCACAGGAGGAGTTGAGTTGTCAACTACTGTTATGTAACAGTTTCAATTAATTAACTAGCACTTTTCTTCTCTCTAGTTAGCAAGGACAATTTGTTCCTTAAAACGATGCCACATCTCACCTACCGTTTCCGTGTTTCGTCCAGAAGTCTATAACGGAGGAGTGGGCTCTTTCTGGCCTGAGAGGACAGCTGGCAGGCTAGGAGGTTAGTTGACAGGGTAACTTGCTAACGCTGCTGGCTAGCAGTGCTACTTAGCTAGTCGTTAAACTGACTAGCTTCTAGCTGTAGCTAGTTGGCTAGCTAACTTAACTCAGTAGCACAACCTTTAGTCCTTTTGTCCAGTGCCTGGTTCCTCGTTGGCCAGCACGAGTGGAGCAGTCGTCACACTGATGAAAGGGCAGACAGATACTCAAGGTTTTTTTTTTATTAAAAGCCGATCCGTAGTCCGAGTGACAGCTTTTAGTACAGACTTAATGCTGACAGGTCAGCAGTGTAGGAACTACAAATATCAACGCGACGTCAAGACGTCTGTACTCTCCAAATGCAGAAGTTACGTTTCCTTCAGAGTAAAAGTAATTACAATTCTAACCGTCAAGACAGCGTTCCCGTTTAGCAATGTTCAGGGAGAAATTGTTAAAAAACATAATTAGGGAATGCTTATCAATGTAATTCCGACGTTTTAGTGTGCTGTTAAGAAAACAATGCAATTTTTTATTGACTAAATAAGATAGATATATTATAGACTACTAATTTATCAATGTAAAGCTGCACGTTTTATATAGATGGTATACACCATTACCACGGTAAACCACAATATGCTGTTGGTTCTAGGATTATTAAAAACTGCACTGAAAAAAACCAAAAAAGAAGATAAACCTGAAGCGTTAAGATCAAGTTCTGTTTTGGTTCATCGTTGGCGCTGTCTAAAATGGATTAATATCTGTTAAGCTGGACATTTCGACATTCCTGATCATTTTATTGAAAGTAATGAAAATCTGAAATTTTACTTTGAAAGAAAAACTGCAGTTGACCAGAAGTTGTAACAGAAATGATGGTTATTTCCGTCGGACATTTTTGTAGTGTCGCCCGGTGTCAGACAATATATTCTCTATGCCAAAATATATCCTACAAATTATAAGTATACATATAAAAAAAATATTTTATTATATATTTCTTTAATATTATGATATATATTTTTTATTGTTATTTTATATTTTCTGGGAGGTTTCAGAGGTACAATTTCAGATGGAAGATGATATAAACTAATAATTTATCAATTGACCAATATTGGGAGTCCAGTCAGCATAGAGAGTATCTGTTATGCTGGCCTAATATATCGCTACAATTTACCTGAACATGCAAGCACTTTGAAAGAGCTATTAGTGTTGTATTGATCTTGGGATCATTTTTTTTATTCTGTTTTGTTATTCTAAATAAAAAGAACAATACTCTGTTAGACATGTTTTTGTAGAGTGCAGTTAGTAAGAAGGCCTAATCATAGTATTTCTATAGAGTAAGATCAACTTCGTATTTTTTAAATACAAGTAGAGTAGGCAGGTTTACTAGAAACCACCCACCCTCTTAAAACGGAGAATGCACGTCTAAAAACATACAGTAGAGATACCCGATTGAGAGAGCGCCCAGGACAAGGTATAATTTCATTGGAAGATAAGAGGGACACATGTTAGGATAATTGCCACCCCAAAGGTGGTGATAGAGTTTTTCTATGAAAACTATTTTTAAATTGCAGTAATCCACCCAATAGTATGTGGTCTTTTGCATAGTTTGACCTATAAACATGGCCAATATGGTGATCTCATGCCATTTTACTGATGTAAAGTATACATACATATACATATATTATGTTTATAATATTGAATTTTATGTTGCTAGATGATAAGATGCGGGGTCACCATTTTCTAATACTAGAACAAAATATTGCCAAAGAATGAACGTTGCAGGCATATGTTGTATGCAAGACAAGATTTTCTTATAATAAAAGTTCATACGGATGAATTCGTTGTAAACCAGAATTCCTTAGTTCCAACCCCATACAGTGGAATAGCAATCAATACAGGTTGAGTATATGAATTGAATCCACAAGACTTATAGTTATCAAATGACTATAAGTTAAATTGTGTGAGATGGGATAACTCTCCAGTACACTGAATCAATGTAACTGATTCATGTTCATTGGTACCTTCACCTTTGAACATTTTTGTAACCACTCCAACTTTGATTGTTTGCTTTAATTGTTCCTTCAGGTTGACTTTATCATTCACTCTGGATAAAAGTGTCTGCAAAATGACTACATGTAATTTGTCCGAACGTGTTTGAAGGCCTTATCCTCCTAATGGAGGTTCAATCAATGCGATCAGATCAAATGAATTGTTTGTTGTCCTACTGACGGCTCCTATTGAGCCATAAGACATGTCAACACCTCTAGGTATACACGTCCCTTATGATTTAAGGGAACCAAGCATCCCCTACCCTTCCATTTAAGGCATGCCTGCGTACAGCAATTACAGCATGACATCCACCACTACACACCTGGTGCTGTCTGTCAGACGCTGTGTCTCTGCACTCTGTGATCAGGGCCTCACCGGCTGGTTTAGCAGAACAGAATCACACACATTGAGCTGGAATGAGCAGTGTGAAAAGACGGCAACACTGTGAAGAATATGTGACATTTAAAACAAACAAATACCTCGCAGACTATATGTATTTGGCCGATCAGTGAGTGGCTAGTGCTGTTGTGTAGCACTTTAGTAGAACAGCGTGGGTATGGTATTGTAAGGGATCACCAACAATGATATAGTCCATGTTAGTGTTGAGATGTTGTATTCAGGGTCATTAGTCACTTCCTCTGAGGCTTTCTCTAAAGTTCACTGAACTGGAAGGGGACAGAGAAGGAGAGATTGAGATGGTTAATGAATTTTTGTATCAGCCAATTGAAGTACAATTTGCTTACATTCTCCTTAGACACACTTAATTTAGTTTTGATTAAAAAAAAAAGTATTTGTATTCCTGATTTCCTGAAAAAGAAGCAACACACTTAGTGACTTTAAAAAGTCACTTCCATGAGTTTTAAACTGGAATACGGCATACATGGTAGATGGTTAGGGTTTGAACCAGCTAGCCCATAATCCCTGCATATTTCCCCCTAGAAACAGCAGTTTACTGAGTCCCCCTCTATTTTTTTGTACTGGCCAAGAACAAAGTTGAAAGAGCACCCAGCTGTTTTTGGAGAGGGTCTTTTTTCTTTCTATTTTTTTTTTTTTACCTTGCTGGCATGTTTTGTCATGATTTAGGAATTACCAAAGATAAGTCTGCCTTTAATGTTGGTCCCACCCTGCTAGGTTTATAAGATTTACTAAAGCAAATGTGTTTTATCCTCAGTTTCTGTGGTTGGCATAAAGGCATACACATTTATCTTTGGACCTAATGTATACATTACTTTGATCAGGATCATGATTTAACGAAATCGTCAGCAAGCAAGCAAACTCCTGAGCTGCACACAGCGGGAGCACGGCTGTTAAGCCTTTACAAGGACCCAGATTTGTTTTGAAGTTGGACTTTCCAGTACTATTTAATATGGTTCATTGGAGGCTCTAACGAGCTCTTCCACGTCTCGACTGTATAAAGGGTGGAGCCACTTGAGTCGAGAGCCAATGAAAACGCACCAATTATAAGCGACGCGGAGTCGAGTATTTATTAACAGTAAAATATTCACAAACACTTTGCATCCTGCAGCTGGCCACGGGAGAGACGCGGACAGGTAAGACGCAGAACTTCTCTGTACAGGATATTTCTCTGATCATCATATAAAAAACGGTGATATGTCTACAGCTATCTATCTTTGAACCATGCTTGTAGGCCTATTCGTTTTTTTCCAGCAAGTTTAATTAGTTGAAACGTTCAGACTATAGAGAATACAAATACATTTATGTTAGTGTTTATTCAGTTAGGCCTACTGCATTCCGTCAAACAATTTTAGATATAGTTTAACCGAATATGTTTGAAATATGAAGATATAACAGTAACAGTTATGGATCGTCGTGTTTGACATTGCAGATGTCAAGGATGCTGTCCAAAGTTTCCCTGCTCAGGGCGTTGTGCTGCATGGTGTTAATGCCAGGTGTGTAACGATACAAATACACAGCTTTTCATAATAAAAAATATAAATATAAAATGGGCATGCTAACGCATAACTTTTGAACTACTTTTAGAACACAGTCACTGTCTCTTACCTCCAGATTAATGTGTCATACTTGTCATTTTCTCGCTAACGCTGACATAATTCTCTTACCGTTATTTTCTGTAGATTTACTAGAAGCAACATCTTTAGTGAAAGTAAAGGATGCTCAAGGTAATATTTACATATTTGTACCTCTACTGTATATTTTATTTATGTATCTTTGCAATCCAACTTTTCTTCAACATTAATTACACAATGTTTTTGTTGCATTAAAAAAAGTGCTGAGAAAAGAATGAACAATTCATACAAACCTTTAACAACAAAAGTGCTTACCTCAAATAAAAAATAAAATGTTGATCAAATATTTAGATAATATGTTGTAATGTAAATGTACCGCTCTTCTTCCAATACAATT
Source organism: Pollachius pollachius (assembly GCF_949987615.1). Classification (NCBI taxonomy): domain Eukaryota; kingdom Metazoa; phylum Chordata; class Actinopteri; order Gadiformes; family Gadidae; genus Pollachius; species Pollachius pollachius. The sequence goes on along the minus strand of NC_136947.1, from coordinate 18,314,327 downwards.
TCTGGATATTTTGTAGAGAAAGCAGTCATGGGCTCAGTCAGCATAGATTCAGCCAGAGCCCATGACTTCTTGTCCCAGTCTCGACCCAGGAGGAACGTTGAGGACAAGTGGCACCGGAGCACCCCTGACTTCCAGTCCTACTACCGCTTCTACAACAGCATCGGACACATCGAAGGGGTGAGATGATAAGAAAAAATAAAATATATATTAATCCTAGGTGGGGGATCCGGAAATGAGGAGTTTACCTAGAAAATAGGTCTTTGGTCTTTGCAATGCGTCAAATGAAATATGATCCTATTTATTTTTTGGCCTTTGACAGTGGAACCTCTATATATCTCTTTAATTGACTTCTTTGTTGGTGCGTCTCCATCTCTCTCCCTGTCAGCTCTACGAGATCGACAGACTCCGCATCCTGTACCAGCAGATGCGTCACCTGGAGCAGGTCCACGGGGCGGACGCCCCCACCTACCAGAACCTCCTGGGCATGCAGACCACCCTGGCGCCGCCCACCACCACCCTGCCCCCGACCACCACCCTGCCCCCGACCACCACGGAGCCACCCCCGCCGCCCACCACCCAGAACCCCCTGGCAGACGCGGAGGTCTTCTACCTGTGCAACCCCAGGGACACAATGTGCAAGCCGCAGATTGTGTTCCTGCCCACGGGGGCGGTGCCGGTGCTGTGTGACCCGCGCTACAACGCCGCCTGCAGGCCCAAGTCCAAGGAGGAGATCGCCGCCGCCGCCGCGCCCCCCAAGAAGTCCGCCCCTCCTCCTCCTCCTCCTCCACCTCCTCCGCCCGTCGCTGTGGGCAAGTCCATGGAGTACGACTGCGACCCCTACTGGGACCCCGACTGCCTCGTCGACCACCCGCCACGCCTTGCCAAGGCCGCCAGCCCTCCTCCCACCCCCCCGCCCGCGGTGGTGGTGCCGGTGATAGAGAAGGCGGAAGAGAAGACGGAGGAAGCAAAGGAGGTCCAGCCTCAGTTTGATCCTTACGATTACAAACGCGACCTCTACGACCCCTACCGCTACATCAACGCCGCTGCCGATGAAGAGTAAATGCACATTGAGGAGGCTGATGGTGTAATGCATTACTATATCCAGACAGGACTGGGACTGAGACACACACACACCAAGAAATGTAATTAAACACTCAATGAAATCATTTGCTGATGAAAATGTATTAAACGTAAACAAAAACAAGATTTCTTTTTTTTTTTGCGTATTATTAAACATACATACGCACAGCAAACCTGTAATGTTTTTTAATTTAAAGGGTTTGAGATGAAGCACTAATGGTACGGCTCAGTGGTTGGCACTGCTGCACCACACCATCGGTGTCATAGTGTAGTGAGTGTATTATGGCAGCAGGGGTCCCTAAAACCCTGTTTCACAAGGATCATTATCCCCTCGCAGCGTATCTTGGAGAATCCCTCCCAAACCAGCTCTAATAAAACCTGTCCTCTACTTTAATAAATCGGCACCAAATCTTGACCAAGGTAGTCTTCAGCTGAAGTAGTGTAGTGATGATACACTATGTAGCATTCAAACATTATTATTTCAGGCGGAAATGAAACCTTCCATTACAGCTGTGTTCTTGCTTTAATCACTCTGACACAGTAGCATTCCTATTAATTATTTTCCTTGCACACCAATCTCAAGGGTGTTGGATGTCTGTGCTTCTGTGTTTCTGTTGGTAAAAAGAAGACATGTAGGCAATAGGCCCCTAGCTTTGGAGATATGCTCCTTCTCCCCCGTTGAGGAGAGCCCTGAGGCCTCCGGGCCCTCCTCCTCTCCTCTCGACCGTCCTGTAGGCTGAGGGGCCTTAGCCTTTGATCTTCCTCTCATCCAGGAGGGCCCTGGGCAGAGCCCCTCTCCTTCTCCTTTGAGAACAGAACTCCGAACCACAAACCCACTGAGATTGTACCGACCGTTCCTCTGTTACTCCAGTGCTTTATCAACCCCTCCATCCAGCCTCTTTCAGCCCCTTCCAGCCCTCAATGTCTTTCAGCGGAAATATGAATGAATGCAATCAACCCCAAAAACAACCAAATATATTGGGTTTGCTGTTTAGTTTATGTGTTTGCAATTAAGCGTTTGATGATGTATTGTCTCAGTCTTTTAAAACACATAACTAAGAAGGGGTTTGGAAATGTAATAGACGCACCAATCTTTCTATCAATATTGCTACCAATGAGAAATATATCATCTTGGTGTGTAGAGGGCTTATGTTTATTAAATCGATTTATACAGGACAGATCATGCCGTATTTATCCACAGAGAATCCACTGCATTGTGCATTAAATTAATACCGTGTCAAACCTTCAGAGGGCGGTACAACGTCCCTGCTGTTTTTTCGGGAAAACACAAGTGAAGAAGACTAGTGTAACTGTCACTTCCAGCATCACCAGTCTTCATCACCATCCCCGCTATTCACACAGTACACACATCAAAACGGACTACGATAGTAAACGGCCTACGGTCCAGATCTGACATCAGGTATTTGCCTTTTGATGTTTATTTGTCCCAGATAGCCTGGTATAAAGCGGTATAGCTGGGTGGGTCTGGTTCTGACAGCGGCGGGGCTGAGGAGCGGCCGGTCCGTTAGGGCGACTCAGAGCCGGCCTTGAGGATTACTATGCTAATCTAGCTAGCCTCCTTCACGTTCCCCACAGTCAGATTACTTAAAATTAATTTAAACTGATCAACTGATTGTGTAGGGTAGAATATATCGGTATGGTTTTATAATTCGGATAAACGTGGTTTATAGACAATATTATGTAAACCCTTGAGTCGAGTCCAGCAATGACAAAAGAAGTGTCCTTAGCAGCCCCTGTGATGGTCGCCTTGTTTTGTCCATCACTTCTTACCTTATCATCTGAAAGGATTCAGAAACATCTGAATTCTTAAGTGTGCGTATTTTGTGTTCGTGCAATTTGTACTGCTCATCAACGTGGACACCCAGATAACCTATTGCTCTGCAGAGAACCGGCCGGGTTTAGATGTTGTACTGCATGCTGTCAGACAGCAGGCCTGCACAATACAAATAAACAATATACCATAAAGAAAATAGGTTACCAAAGGTTACCTTCTGAAATGCATGAAATGTTGACTTGTTTATAGACTTCAAATATATTTGTGATTATTGTAATAACTACATGTTATGACGTTGGATCTTTTTATCTGGAAACGTTTTCTTCGAAGCTCAGCCATGGTTTAGAAGACGAGATAAAGGAGACATTGTCTTTAGCTGCTCTCTTGTGTCTTCACATGTTCCCAGTGTGACAGGGCTAAAACCAACACACCCAGAGGCTCCCTGCAAGTCCCTTCGTTTTATCAGATAATATTAATAAATCTGAGTGACTCAAATTCAGTTAATGGCAATCCAGGTGTGTTCAAAAGTCTGCTTTTAAATGAGAGCAAACCCTTATTTTTCCCAGTGCTGTTGAATTTAACAATACATATGATGAACCATAATGCATTAATGTATACATAAACCTTGAAATATTGCATGCATATTTTAAGAGTCAAGTTAACCATGTTGTGTAACCCGTTCTGCTAAGAGCATGAGTTTTATTGCTCTATGCAAATGCATCCCTCCCTCCCTCCCTCCCTCCCTCCCATCCACATCCTCCCTCCCTCCCTCCCTCCCTCCCACCCTCCCTCCCTCCCTCCCTCCCACCCTCCCTCCCCCCCTCCCTGCCCTACAGGATGTCTGACAAGAGTGAGCTGAAGGCCGAGTTGGAGAGGAAGAAGCAGCGCATTGCCCAGATCCGAGAGGAGAAGAAGAGAAAAGAGGAAGAGAAGAAAAAGAAGGATGTGCGTAGGCCCATGGAAGACTTAAATCCCCCCATTGTAGCACTTTGTCATGTAAAAGTGGTGACTTCTCATTGGCATATATGGCTCATTGTCAGCTGTTTCTTTTAACCGTGAACAAAGGGAGTCACAAGCTAGTATTATCACTACTAGTTAATCCTTTAGCAGGTACTTTTATGCAAAGACTTAAATAGAGAATTGATAAATGTCATTAAGGGGCAGGTAGGTTTTAGCCATCGTGTTCTATGATGATGATAACAGTTAGATTCCAGACGGTTTGGTTGGAAACCAGAACCTTTCAGCTAGAAGTACAAAACAACAACCATTACATGACCCTGCCCCTGCCTATTGTAAGATGTTGTGGTGGTCCATCATTTGTTTAACTTTGAACAGAATACACAAGAGCATAAGCTAAACCAATCGTATTCAGTATTGATAAACAGGATGTACTTGTCATAAACCAGTAATTAACAGTAGCATTGTTTTGGGACTAAATTCTGCGGTGTGTGTGTGTGTGTGTGTGTGTGTGTATGTGTGTGCGTGGGGTAGGGGGATGCTAAGCGTGGAGCGGACGGGGGTGGGGGTCCCGCAGCTGAAGACTCAGATCTGGACAGGAAGAGGAGAGAGGCGGAGGCTCTGCTGCAGAGTGTGGGTATCACCCCTGATTTAGCCCACGGTAAGCACACACACGCACGCACGCACACGCACATAAACACACACACACACACACACACACACACACACACACACACATTAAATAAGAGTTTGCATCCCAGCATGCATCTGTCTCCCCCTTGTTGTCTTTCATTATGTCTGGGTTTTTCCTCTCAAGGGATGGCTGTACTTTTAATAAAGGATTCTTTAACCTGGTGGTCTAACCTGGCCTCAGCCATCACCCCCTCTCCCCTCTCTGCTCCTCTTGTCTTCAGCGTTTGGCCTTCTGACCGTTTGCTCAAAAGCATGACTCCCGTGTCTACCTGTCATTTATTTGCATTTTATCTTTTCTCCCTTTCTTGTCCGTCTCTCATCCCTTTTTGTGTATCACCCCCCCCCCCCCCCCCCCCCCCCCCCCCATCCATTATATAACCGCATGCACACAAACCCTGATAATCCAAACCTTACACTCACTTGTTATTTACTCCCACACTTACTCACCCTCTCATTCACTTACTAATTTACCCCATCACTTATGTTGGGTTCACCTACTTGTTCTCGATGCACACACTCACCTATACCCACAATCCGTACACACACACACACACACACACACGCTCATGCACACACACACTCTCTCTCTCCTCTTTCTCTCTCTTTCACGGGTGTGTCCGAGCAGCTGAGCCTCTGAGGATAATAACAGAGGATACGTGTCTGTTTCACTACCTAGTCCCCGCCCCCATGTCTCCTTCCAACAAATCAGTGGGCAGCGACGCCGGGAGCCAGGACTCCGGCGACGGGAACGCCGGGCCCAGGTCTGTGTGTGTGTGTTGGAGTGAGAGTGACCGTGAGAGAGAGAGTCAGAGAGAGTGAGATAGTGAGATTAGGCTGGATTGTTGTAAAACCTGTTGATAAACCTGCATGCGGAAGTTTGACTTTGTTTGAAAATGTCAACCCTTTCACCTTATTTGCCTTCTCTCTCACCGGCTTTCCTGTTTTTATTCTGCGCAAATAACTAATTCCTCTCTTCTCCTCCACCTCTCCCTGTCTTTATAAAACTCACTCTCTCTCTCTATCTCTGTTTTCCCTCTCCTCAATTTATGCATTTTACTGTCTAAACTTGATGCACTTGCTACTGCTCTGCCTGTCTGACTGTCCTGTTTCTCTCTTTCTCTCTCTTTCTCTCTCTCCTGTCTCTCAACCTCTCTTCATCATCTCCTCCTCTCT
>NC_136947.1:18303629-18306129 GCF_949987615.1 Pollachius pollachius | reverse complement strand
TAGAATCCATAGTGCTTTCAAGCACATACATTAGACATCAGCTCATTCAGTTTAATATGAAAAGGCAGGTGAATACTTGCTGACACTGGGTTTCAAAGGCCCGGCCCATCTGCCCACTGCCGTCAGCACTTCTTAAAGCGCACACGGCACTCGCTGTGCTCTCACACGCCCTCGCTGTGCATGCGTTTTGTGGGAGCACACAGAGTTCCAGGTCCTGTTCTTAGGCAGCTAAAGAGAGATCTTTATGCTTCGGTGTGTGGACCGTGTATTGTCTCGTGGGCCTTCTGGGTTCTGCTGTGATTGTGACGTCTGCGTTGTTGTCGCCTGTCAGTACCCAGAGCTGCTGGTGGCATCGTACAACAACAACGAGGACGCCCCCCATGAGCCCGACGGCGTGGCGCTGGTCTGGAACCTCAAGTACAAGAAGAACACGCCCGAGTACACCTTCCACTGCCAGGTCAGTCCACGGCCCGCCGCAACGCTCTGATTGGTCAGAATCACTTCAAAAGGCTGCACGGTTCAGAGGATACAGCGTCTGGTCGTCTGGGTGTTAAGCTCTATAAGCCCGTCCGGGCTTATAGAGTACACATCTGGTAGATTGTACTGTATTGGTCAGAATCGCTTCACAAGGCCCCACTCATGATCCGATACAGTACAAAGTGGCAGATGTGTACTCTACCGGCCGGGCTCTGACTGCAGTGTGTCCTTTCAGTCGGAGGTGATGTCAGCAGGCTTCGCCCGCTTCCACCCCAACCTGGTGGTGGGCGGGACGTACTCGGGACAGATCGTCCTGTGGGACAACCGGAGCAACAAGCGCACCCCCGTTCAGAGGACCCCGCTGTCTGCGTCCGCACACACGGTGACACGCTCGCACACACACACACACACACACACAGTGACACGGTTCTGATGTGCGTGCATATTTTCATCACCTCGTCACATATGTTGTTGGGGTATGTGATTCAGAAGGCTCTTTGATTGGCTCTTAGGTTAGTGTTTAGCTTAGCGTTATCTTTATGGTTGGTTAGCCCTATGGTAAAAATGAGCGCTAAACGTTTGCATTAGCGTTGTCATTAAGGTTACAGTTAGCATTGAGCTTGTAGCTGACGCGTCTTTGTGGCTCTGTCTCCCAGCACCCGGTGTACTGTGTGAACGTGGTGGGCACCCAGAACGCCCACAACCTGATCAGCATCTCCACAGACGGCAAGATGTGCTCCTGGAGCCTGGACATGCTCTCCCAGCCACAGGTAGGCCTCACTTTGCAAACGCAAGCACACGATACATGCACACTGGCACACGCATGCTTTTACTGCTGCTGCAGAGAATGTTGTCATGGTCAACGTCATTGAGTTATGGCGTGAAAGACCACAATAGTAGTAAGGAAAAGTCCTTTAACAATGACGCATATGCAGTGACCATTGCCCTGCAGTGACAATAACCCTTTTAGTTAGGGTTAGGGGTAGTGTTTTTACAACAAATTAACAATGGCCTCTAGAGTCTATTTATGTATCTCTAGGTTCCACTGCTACCCTTAAAGAATCTACTTTATAACTGACCCATATTATGTGGCGATCAAGAGCTAGTGCATAGAAGCTACTGTATCCCAGCTGAAGGCCCTCTTGCCTTATGGGTGCTCCAGCTCTATGCCAGGTGTGTGTGTGTGTGTGTGTGTGTGGGCCTGACCCCCAGTGGTCTCTGTGTGCCCCCTGCAGGACAGCCTGGAGCTGATGTTCAAGCAGAGCAAGGCGGTGGCCGTCACCTCCATGGCCTTCCCCCTGGCCGACGTCAACAACTTTGTGGTGGGCAGCGAGGACGGCTCGGTGTACACCGCCTGCCGCCATGGGAGGTGGGTGGGCTCTCCAGCTGGTATTAGCATCAACAGATGAATGGCATAGGATTAAAGATTAAAGAGTTAATTATATTATGAGGTGGTACTGACGGTAACATTGACAGTTGCTATTAGCTCAATGCTGGTATTATTCAACTCTCTGTCAAAGGTTCAATGTATCATATTATATTTAGGGCATTTAGCCCTAGTTTTTGTACAAAGCGACTTTCATTCATAAACACTTTCACACACCAACAGCGGTGTGAACCATGCAAGGGGACAGCCAGCTCATCAGGAGGAGTTAGGTTAGGAGTCTTACCCAGGGGCACCTCAACAGGTGGAGGAGCAAGGGATTTAACCAGAAACGTTCCAGCCACTGGTCAACCCACTCATTATCGTTATTGTTCTAGCATTATAACAACATTTTGTTCACGGTGATGACATGAGTTTAATGTTTTTAACACAACAATGCTTATCTGTAGCTTTTAAGGGTTCAAATGTAGTTTAGCAGATTTGCTCATGAAACATTGTTAAGGTCTGTGTGCGGGGTGTGTGATGCGTGTGCGCTGCAGTAAGGCGGGCATCACAGACGTGTTCGAGGGCCACCACGGCCCCGTGACCGGGCTGAGCTGCCACAGCGCGGCGGGAGCCGTGGACTTCTCCCACCTCTTC